>NW_028317950.1:10196666-10350833 GCF_062004578.1 Staurois parvus | reverse complement strand
AGCTACACGCCATTGGCGGCGGCCATTACCGCAGCTGAGGTGTCTCGGGGGCCGCGACCTGGTTCCTGGCTGCGTCAAGTCCATCCCCACCATCAGGGGCCCTGGTGAAGGGCAGCCTGGGACTTAGACTCCGCGCCCTGAGGGACTTTGGTCTGTGGGTGGTGGTTGTCGTCAGCCAGTGCGTTACATTGTTAGGCCTGCCTGTCCGTTTCTCAGCTCCTGCCCTGACAGCGAGCTCACAGTGACTGATCACTGTGATAGCCAATCAAAGGCTATCACAGCTTTCAGGTGACCCAAAACTGGGAGTCCCCGATTGTTCATATGAGACTTGGTGCTATCAGTGAGAGCGTGGTATCGGTGCTGGGAGTGTGCTGTGAAGTGCTCTACCAGCACAAAGAGACATACGCATATATATGGCCCCACGGAAAAGACCCACTTCTGTGAAGCCGCATATATGCATACAGTTGGTGGGAAGGAGTTAAAGAGGATTCTTTCATGTCTCATGTGTCTGTGACACTCTCACTTGTAGTATAATAGTTAAGGTGTACTTTGTGGGTACAAGGACAGCAGCGTGTGTGTACTGTGAGTAGGCTTAGGGCCTGTTCACATCTGTGCGCTTTTGCCACTCTAAAACGTACCTGCTCAGTGTGTCAAAAGCGCATGTAAAATAGTCCCCTGTGAATGCTATGTAACTGCTCACATCTGGGCATTGCGTTTTTTTTTCTATAGTGCGCTGCATTTTTGAAAAGTCCTGCTTGCTGCATTTTTAGTGCGTTTTGTGAAAAACACACTAAAAACACGCCTTTGATTCTAGTCAATGGTAGTGCAATAAAAACACATGTTTTCTAACTCCACCCTATTATCACCTGGGACAATCCCTGTGATTTCTAACTCCACCCTATTATCACCTGGGACAATCCCTGTGATTTCTAACCCTCCCAGGCACACGCACTTTATCACCTTGAAAACCCCTTTGATTTCTAACACCCCCTCTTATCCTCCAGGACAACCAACCACGTAACAATCCCCCGCCCCCCATCCTCTTTGGCACCCATGACATGAGTAACCTCCCCTTTTATCACCTTGGACAACCCCAGTGATTTCTAACCATACCCCCTTGTTATCACACAGGACAAGTCCCTGTGACTAACAACCCCCTCCAGATTACCTGGGACAACCTTGGTCATCACTAATGCAGGCCATAGATAGGATGTTTATCGGCCGAACGAAAAATCGGCCGATATTCACACTATTAGTGGGGCAATGTCGTCGGCTGATTTTAATGGTTCTTGTTGTTTCTTTTTATCAGTCACGCTGGAAAATCTACATTTTTTGTAAGCATTGGTGGCAGCATCGGTAGCAGCAACAACCGATTTTTCATTTATCGGCCGACAATTCGTCCAATAAACGTCCCGTCTATGGCCAGCCTTACACCTCCGTTTGCTTATCTATCAGGAAAACCTCATCATCACTAAAACCCCACTTTTCACCCATTTGTCATCACAAAAATCACCACCTCCTTATAACACAGGGCAACCTTGGTCATCAACCCCACCCCCACTTTGAGGCCAGCCAAAGATGGATCAAAATTCAGCCGATTTAGCAGTGACTGGATGGATTTTGAATCATCTATGGCCATTCCCATTCAAGAGGAGTCAATCTCAACTCCTCTTGAATGGAACTGTTGGTATATTTTTGATCGATCGGTGCTTGGAGCCAGTCGGCTGCAGCTCTGATCAATGTATTGTGACGGGAGGAGTTCCGCTGTGCGCAGCAAGGAGGATTCCTCCATCCACCTTGATTTTGTGGATGGAGGAATCCTTTACTTTTTTTTTTGCTAGATCAGTTGGCTGGCTGATAAAAACAAAACCCATGCATTAATGGCCAGCTTAACACATAAGATGACCTTGTTCATAACTAGAGCCCCCCATCAGAAATAAGAAGCTGTTGAGGGTTCTTCCCCTCTGTCTATGATACTGTTGGGAGATTTTCCTGCACTTTCTGCCTGGTGAACCTAATGTCACCAACAGTAAGTGAGAGGAAATTTATATAATGAAGTTCAGGAAAACTGTAAAAAATGGCAGGTGCTTTAACCCTACAAATTCCATCAAAAACTTGAAAAAAAAAAATAACCTGGACATACACTTTAACAGCATTTTTATAAGGAGGGCTAAGCAAATAAGCAGATCTAGCATTTTTATGCAAAAAAAAAAAAAAGAATTACTCAGCAGGCAGGCTGGACCCCCTGTATACTATTCGTGGCTTCATTTTCAATTTCCATGTAACAGTAGCTTCTGAGTTGGCTGCTTTGTAGCCGCAAAACTGCTTCAACAGACCTCGGGACAGAGAATTAGTCATTAACTGCAAAATGATAGCTGTCCCTTAATTAACTGGTCAGCCACCTCCTATAGCATAGTGCCCCTGCGTTGTCTATGCTTCTGTGCCGGCTCTTTATTCTGAAGTTACAAAGCATTTCTAGGAAAAAAAAAACTTCTGGGGTTTTGGGGGAGGGGGGATCTGATCTGAAAAGGACTGCACCCCTAACCCCCCCCCCCCTCCTCCAAGCCAGCCCTATAGTGATGTTCTCTCTATAGGCATCAATACAACTTAAGATTTTCTGTGTGGCTGAACAAGGTAAAAGAGGCCTTTGAAAAAGTTGGGGGAGAGGGGCGGGCAGCTTGAAATGGGGCTGGCTCTTTAGCTGCATCAAGGGATTGGCCCGTTTGGCTGGCTGGACAACCAGGGATGGCTCAATATCAGCTGCCATTGCTGCCTGTCTTAAAAAAAAAAAAAAAAAAGCCTCTCCTGTTCGCTCTTTCATCATCACAGTGATGCTTCAGCCTAGGATGAGCTCAAACGGTGGTCCTGAAAAGTCCGCAGTGTGCATTGCAAGTGCTCATAGGGGGCATTTAGGAAATGTCAGGAGGATTAAATAAATCCTAAGAACACAACCTGAATTTCAATGATCTGGATCCACAGGTTATAAAGTATTGTTACAGATAAAAGCGTCATGTCTGTTTTATCAAATGTGTCCAGTTTTATTCTGAAATCTTGGGGGGGGGGGGGGTGTCTCCAAAACAAGAAGTGACTTTACAGAACAAGGTCCCTGTTTCTCTTCTTACTATCTTTCCATTCTATGTTGGGTTATCAAGGCGAGATATATTAATGTGGCATTTAAAATGCCAATGAAAGTATGTTATTATTTGAGTATAGTTTGATGTGACTGTAGTGTCTCATGGCCTTCTGTGGGTAAACATGGCAGCAGGCAGGCAGTTGCCTGAGCCTCCGGACCTGGCATGATCCTCCTCTTAGGGCTAACAGCAGTACAGCTCCTCTACATTTTCTTCATACACAAACCAGCCATAACTTTATGACCATTGATAGGTAAAGTGAGTAACATTTGTTAATCTTGTTACAATGACATCTGACAAGGGGGTCTATTAGGCAACAAGTGAACATGTTGTCCCTGAAGTTAACATGTTGAAAGCAGAAAAATGGGCATTGTAGTTTGTTATATATGGGGCTGTGTAGCTACAAACTGGTCAGGTTGTCCATGCTGAACCGTGTTCAAAGCCAAAAGCGTCTACGATAAACATGAGCATCAGAACTGGACCATGGAGCAATAGAAGAAGGTGGCCTGGTCTGATTAATCACATTTTATTTTTCATCATATGTATGGCATGTGCATCACTTACCTTGGGGGAGAGATGGCACCAGGATGTAATATAGGACAAAGGGTCCTGCCATTCATGTGGATGATACTTGGCATGTACCACCTACCTATACATTGTTGCCAGCCAAGTACACTCCTTCATGGAAACACTGTTCCCTGATGGCAGTGGCCTCTTTCAGCAGGATAATGTACCCTGCCACAACGCAAAAATGGCTCAAGAAGGGTTTGTGGAACACGAATTTGAAGTCTCCAGATTCTTCAAATCTCAATCCAATCTGTGGGATGTGCTGGAATATTAAGTCCGATCCATGCAGGCCCCACCTCACAACTTACAGGACCTCAAGGATCTGCTACTGACGGCTTGGTGCCAGAGGTCTAGATGGGACGGGGCTGTTTTGGCTCCATAATGAGCTGTTTTAACAGCAAATGGGTGACCTACTCAATATTAGGTGGTAGTTGAAAAGTTATGGCTGATCGGTGTAGAAGACTGAAGGATCAGATCAAAATTTCCATGAGTGCATCCCTTTGCCTGCCACATTATCTCCATCTATGACACCTGAAACACTCTAATTGTCCTACACCATTTTCAATATCTTGCCTACATTTTTTTATTTTATATTTAAGCTGTTTATGAGTGGCCTCCTAGATCTCCATCACTGCATGGCCTCCCAAGCAATGTTATGACTATGATGGAATTGATTGAAAGGCTGCTTCAGCAATGCTTATAGTTACACTAAACAATATCCTTATTCTACAATAATCATACACTTCACTACTTAATGGTCCTATAATCTATTACAACCTTTCTTCCTACTTAATGGTCCTATAATCTATTACAACCTTTCTTACTATTTAATGGTCCTATAATCTATTACAACCTTTCTTCCTACTTAATGGTCCTATAATCTATTACAACCTTTCTTACTATTTAATGGTCCTATAATCTATTACAACCTTTCTTCCTACTTAATGGTCCTATAATCTATTACAACCTTTCTTACTGTGGTTTTTCTGCCTCACTGTAACCTCCTCCATGAGATTCCAAACCTCTCCTTTTCCCCCTCACTTCTGTTTGTTTGGAAGAATCCGTGCATTAGGTGTGGTCATGTGCACTGCTCTATGTACACAAAAAGTCCATAGTCCATGTCAGGAGGGAGCAAGGGAAAGGTGGTTGTGTCCCTACATACAGTGGAACCATGGAGAATGAATGTAGTCACCCAGAGCAGCAAGAAAAGACATTTGAAGGAGGCTGAGAGCAATTTTGTGAGTTAAAGGGATTGTAAACCCTCACCTTTTTTAATATAACCCATTCAGTTTAAAATAGAAATGAAAGGCAAAACATTTGTGTATAGATATAACAAAAATTATAAATACCCTTTTTTTTCCCCTCATTTTTTATGTGGTCACATAGTCTCTGTTCTCAGCTGCATAAGATCTTGGGGGGGGGCAGCAGTGCACTGGTCTTCCTAGTGAAAGGCTGTGCGGGGAGGGTTCAGGAGAAGTCTGATCATGGGAGGAAAGCACACTGATTTCCCAGCACAGCTAGGGAACTGACCACAGTGGGGTTAATTTACTAAAACTGGAGAGAGCAAAATCTGGTGCAGCTGTGCATGGTAGCCAATCAGCTTCTAAGTTCAGCTTGTTCAATTAAGCTTTGACAAAAAAAACATCTGGATGCTGATTGGTTTCTGTGCAGAGCTGCACAAGATTTTGCACTCTCCTGTTTTAGTAAATCAGCCCCGGTGTGTTCTCCTGCTTAGTGTGGTCAGTTTTTAATAGGAAAACAGAGGGACTGACAGGATCACCAGGGACTTCACACAAAGTAAGAAGTACAAAGAGAACAGAATATGTTTTCATACAAGCACATGGTACAGCAGGCTCAGGAATATGAAATGTTGGGTATACATATTCTGTAACAATACATACTTGAATCAAATGTATTATTTTTTTTTAAAGTTTAATGTCACTTTAAAGAGGATATTAACCTTGGTGTGATTTTATTTTTCTTTCTCCTCTCTCCTGGTTTCCTGAATTATCTTCAGTGCACATACTCAGGTGTCCAACATTTTCTTGGTGCAATCTGAAGGCTGCAACGCGCTGGATCACACACTGCCATCTTCCTTGCTGATGTCATCAGTAGCTGGCTGTCTGTTCTGGGCTCCTGCAGGCAGCCCCTCTGATGACCGGCAATGTTGTGTGTTCAGTGTGTTTGAGATCCCTCCGATACTTATAGTTGTGCTCAAAAGTTTGCATACCCTGGCAGAAATTATGAAAATATGGCATTGATATTGAAAATATGACTGATCATGCCAAAAAAAACGCATGCCAAGAAATTGTCTTTTATTTAAGAATAGTGATTATATGAAGACATTTATTATCACATACTTTGGCTCCTTTCGAAATCACAATAACAGAAATCACCC
The DNA here is from genome assembly GCF_062004578.1 of Staurois parvus. Classification (NCBI taxonomy): domain Eukaryota; kingdom Metazoa; phylum Chordata; class Amphibia; order Anura; family Ranidae; genus Staurois; species Staurois parvus. Next base: position 10,344,737 of record NW_028317950.1, on the reverse strand, counting down.
AAATGCCTCAGGTCAAACGTTTCCATACCGTGGACTGTTTGGCCTTGATACAGACACACAAGGTGACATACACATGTTAAAATGTCAAGTAAAGGTTAATTTCCTCACATCTGTGGCTTTTTAAATTGAAATTAGTGCCAGTGTATAAATCGATGAGTTTGTTAGCTCTCATGTGGATGCACTGAGCAGGCTAGATACTGAGCCATGGGGCGTGGAAAAGCACTATCAAAAGACCCGTGTAACAAGGTAATGCAACTTTATAAAGATGGAATAGGATATAAAGATATCCAAACCCTTGAATATGCCAGTTAGTACGACTCAATCACTTAAGAAGTGAAAAATTCGGGGATCTCTTGATACCAAGCCAAGGTCAGGTAGACCAAGAGAGTACAGCCACAACTGCCAGAAGAATTGTTTGGGATACAAAGAAAACCCACATTTAACCTCAGGTTAAATAAAGGCTGTTCTGGAAAGAGACATTGTGGTTGTTTCAAGGAGCACAATATGACAATACTTGAACAAAAATGAGCTGCATGGTCGAGTTGCCATGAACAAGCCTTTACTGTACAAATGCCTTTAATATGCCCAACAACACCTTGACACACCTCACCGCTTCTGACACACTGTGATCTGGAGTGACGAGACCAAAATAGTGCTTCTGGTTGTGCCCATAAAGCTCTATGTTTGGAAAGTGGGTCAACAAGGCCTATAGCTACAAAAATACCATCCCCACTGTGAAGCATGGTGGTGGCTTACTAATGTTTTGGGTGTGTGTGAGCTCTAAAGGTACAGGAAATCTTGTGAAAACTGATCGCAAGATGAATGCAGCATGTTATCAAAAAATAGTGGCAGACAATTTGCATTCTTCTGCATGAAAGCTGTGCATTGGACGCTCTTGGACTTTTCAGCACAACACTGACCCTAAGCACAAGGCAAAGGTGATCCTCCATTGGTTACAGCAGAAAAAGGTGAAGGTTCTGGAGTGGCCATCACAGTCTCCTGACCCTAATGTCATTGTTCCACTCTGGGGAGATCTCAAACATGCAGTTCATGCAAGACCAAAGACTTTGCATGATCTGGAGGCATTTTGCCAAGAGGAATGGGCAGCTCTACCACCTGCAAGAATTTAGGGCCTCATAGACAACTATTACAAATGACTGCAAGCTGTCATTGATGCTAAAGGGGGCAATACACAGTATTAAGAACTAAGGGTATACAGACTTTTGAACAGGGGTTATTTCATTTGTTTTCTTGTTTCCATGGTTTTTGTTTTTTATGATTGTGTCAGTCTGTTATGACCAGGGGCGGACTGACAACTCATGGGGCCCCCGGGCAATAGCGGATCATGGGGCCCCTGTATCCTTGCCCAAACTCAAAAAAACCTATGAAAAAGGTACCAGGGGCATCTCATGGGGCCCCTTACTGACCCCGGGCCCTCGGGCAGTGCCCTAGTTTCCAAATGGTCAGTCCACCCCTGGTTATGACCTACAGTTGAATATGAAACCTATAAGAAATAAAAGAAATGTGTGTTGCCTGCTCACGCATGTTTTCTTTTAAAATGGTACATACTGTATTACGAATTCTCCAAGGGTGTGGAAACCTTTAAGCACAACTGTATGTCACGCATCCCAGAAGGCTTTCAGCAGCTGGTGACATCATTCTCATGTAGGCAAGAAATGCAAAAGGGCAGGATGTTCTCGCTAAAAGAGATTTTTGCCTCCTCCAAAAAATGTTTTATATGTGATTTCCTGAAGGGGGTTGGTAATATTCCTTAATGAAGAAAATAGTAGTGAATGTCCCCTTTAAGTACTAATGCTGCTTTGTGAATGAGGCCCATTGTGTCAGTGAATTAAATGAGATTTATATTGTAAAGCGCTGCGCAAATTGTTGGAGCTACATAAATCCTGTAAAATAATAATAAAGATGAGCATATTTCTACTGATGATGAGAAAAGATACCGAGTTTATACATCTAAATGGCTCAGTACACACAAGAGCTACTGAAATAAAAGTTGCAACAGTTGCATTCTGTTAAGTGACTTCTACATTTCACAGTCATCTCTGTACACCTACCCACATATGTACAGCGACTGTTATAGATGACATTTGTGCAGCTCTTAGGCAGCAGGAAAGGTCCTCATTCAATATTTTTCCCCACTGCACCATTTGAAATAAAGATGGACAGAAGGAAAGGCATTGTCTGCATTGGCTGAACAAATGTAGGCAATGGGGTTGATTTACTAAGACTGGAGAGTGCAAAATCTGGTGCAGCTGTGCATGGTAGCCAATCAGCTTCTTACATCAGCTTGTTCAATTAAAGTGTTACTAAACCCACTACAGTAAAATCAGTCTGTATCAGGGGCGGACTGACAACTTATGGGGCCCCTGGGCAATAGGGGATCATGGGGCCCCTGTGTCCTTGCCCAAACTCAAAAAAGCCTATGAAAAAGGTACCAGGGGCATCTCATGAGGCCCCCTACTGACCCCGGGCCCTCGGGCAGTGCCCGAGTTTCCAAATGGTCAGTCCACCCCTGGTCTGTATATGCAGTAAAGTATGCTTGTTATATTCCCTGTGGAACCTAAGGGGTTAATCCTCCGCATTGTGTGAAAAGGATCTTTTCCTGTCTTCTCTGGTCCTCCCCTTTTTCTACTGTCCCCAATCCATCCGCTGATAGCACAGAGCTCTTGAAGTCACTCTGCACATGCTCAGTTTGGTGTGTATTGCTGGAGAGTTTTTTTTTTCTTTCGGATGGTGCATGTGATCAGCACAGGACCAATCAGACAGAGGGTCAGGGGTTATGCAGCCTCATAGGACAGTGAGAGGAGAATGAAAACTCCTGCAAGTTTTAATCAGTGTTCAGCTGGACACTGATAAAAGCCACACGATTGCTATATACTGCTGATGAGAAAAGGTGTTTAGCAGTTTATATTTACTAAAATAATACCATTTCCATGTTCTGTGTACTGTGGGAGACCAGATATAGTGAATGCAGGGTCCTGGGTTTAGTAACCCTTTAAGCTTTGACAAAAAACCTGGAAGCTGATTGGTTTCTATGCAGAGCTGCACCAGATTTTGCACGCTCCAGTTTTAGTAAATCATCCTCAATTTATTTACCAAATGTAGACAATGATCAAATAAAACATTGACAGATTGCATTTGATCTTATCTGTTCTTTCAGCACAACTTTTAAGGTGTGTGTAAAAATATCATTTTTATCCCACTCCCAAAATATTTGTGAAATATAAAGAAAAGTCATCTATATATACTGCCATCTTTTTCAACCAACACAGTGCAAGGGTCTACCCAAATGAGTCAGTCGGTTTAGATGTGATCAGGCCCTGGCAAACAGGTGCATCTGCATTCATGACAGGTCCTCTTCAAGTAGCTGAGCGATAGATAAGCACCATACAGAGCTACAGACCTGTCTTCACATTTTGCATTAACAAATTCCAAAGCAGACACAACAGCGTGAGTGTGTGTGCGGAGGAGGAGGGGGGGTGTCGCATTATGGCCAATGTCTGGAAATTGGGGAACGGAGGAGGGTGGGTGTGTAGGGAGGGGGGTGCCCCTCCTTGTGCATCTATTTTACACAGTCCAAGCCTATTCTACCCGCTGGTTAATGCATTTGAATGTGAAAAGGCAGCCAATGTAAGGGGGTAAAGATGCCTTCTTTGTGATTAGGCTGCCACGGACTGGGTCCGCTGGATTTATTGAGCATTTGGAGAAGTGAGGGGCACTGACTGTCAGGAGCTCATTTCCATAGCAGCTGCTGCATGAGGCCTCGGCAACAAGAGGAGAAGCCTCCTTGTCCAGTCCATGAATAGGCTGCGGAGGCCTGAAAGAAAGGCTCAGGGTGTTGCGGAAAGGGAGGAGTGGGGGGCGCATATTTAAGCTCGCTTTAGTTTGATGAACTTGTGTTAAGGATTCAGAGCAAGCCGGGGTGGTGGCGGTGTGGAAGGGGGGGGGGGGAGGGAAATTGGCAGGTGTGAGAACGACTCTGCCGTGGCACCCAGTCCTGCCCTACTAGGGTGTCCATTGTTTTCTATTTTTTTTTTTTTCATATGTCCCACCCATAGCATTGTAATGTACCCTGTTCCTAGCCCGGAGCGCTGTCACTTTCAGGGTGACCGTCTGTGGGGTTAAGGGCTCGTCCCTCGGAGAAGCAACTTTGTACTTGGCATCTGAGGAACACTCAAAAAATATATCTGATAAAAGTAAGGCACTTGGATGCTGTTATACACCGACACTGATGGGCTGCGTCAACAGCAAAGTTTCTACAACCGATGTGCGTTATTTTTTTAATTATATGAACAGTTATTGTATCCTCTACTGCGCTTTTATCAAATCAGGATTCCCACTAGGATAATTACATGACAATCAGACATCAATTAAAACAGACACACAAACTTGATGTCATGAGAAGGACAGGTCTGCCAGTATGAGTTCACAAAATGCGATCATTTTGCTTGTTTTTCTGAATTCATCAACCATAAAATAACATCTATTTATTGTGGAGCCAATTCTTAGAATTTGTTGATAATTTGGCTTTATATTTAAATATATCAGATGTTCATGAAAGGGCAATGTATATATACTTCCTTCTTAGATGCATAGCAAAGCATGATTGTCTGAGATTTGTGCCCGATGAGTTCATCCTCACGATTTTGGCTGGGTTGTCCCTAGAAATGGCTGAAATGCATTAGATGTGTAGGGAAGGTGAAGTGTTGAATGGGGTATTGAATGACAATTTCCTTACGGGTACCAGTCTTGTTCCAGTATTCCAATCTAATGCTGCACTGGGGTCCTCAGTTCAAATCCCAACTAGAACATTATCTTCCTGCATGTTCTTCCTGAGGTTGCATGAGTTTCCTTCCACACTCCAAAGACATGCTGGTAGGTTAATTGGCTCATGTCTAAATTTGGCCCTAGTATGTGTATGTATGAATGTAAGTTAGGGACATTAGATTGTACGCACCTTGAGAGCAGGGAATGATGTGAATGTACAATATGTAAAGCGCTATATAAATATATCAGTGCTATATAAAAACCTGTAATAAATAAGTTAGTGTTACTAAACCCAAGACCCAGCATTCACTATATCTGGCCACAGTACCACAGAACATGGAAGTGCAATTATTTTAGTAGATATAAACTGCTAAATACCTTTTCTCATCAGCAGTTAGAGTAGTTTTGTGACTTCTATCAGTGTCCAGCAGAACACATGTTAAAGCTTGTAGGGGGAGTTTTCATTTTGCTCTAGGAGGATGCAGAACCCCTGACCTCTGTCTGAATAGTGCTGATTGGATCTGTGCTGATCACATGCACTCTTCCAAGAAAAAAAAAAAAACCTCTCTAGCAATACACACCAAATTGAGCATGTGCAGAGTGACTCCACACGATATGTCTTATCAGGAGATAAGAGGGGGACACTGGAAGAAGCGGAGGATCAGAGAGGTCAGGATCACACAATGCAGATGATTAACCCCTTAGGTTTCATAGTGAGTATAACAAGCATGCTTTACCGCATATACCGGCTGATTTTACTGTTGTGGGTTTAGTAACACTTTAAATAAGTAATAAACAGGTAAAAAGAATATGGTTTGCTATTGTGTCTAAGCCTCCTTCAACTTACAATGGCATAGAATGATAGGCTACATAGCAGTTATAAAAGCTTTCCATGGTTTTTAATACAAAATCCTCCAAATAAAGGGTCGGTTCACACTGGGAGTTGCACAGGAACATGCTGTACGTTCCTGTGCGATTCACATTTTGAATGGGTTGAAATTGCACTGCACAGCACCAAAAGTGGTGCACACACTACGTTTGGAAACTCACTGCAACTGGATCTCATTGTACCATGCAATCCGATGCAGGTAAACCTGTGTTTTGAGATTCAACTTAAAGTGGTTGAAAAGGCTCAAGGTTTTTTACACTCATACATTATAGGCAGGGGCGGACTGACAACTCATGGGGCCCCCGGGCATTAGGGGATCATGGTGCCCCTGCGTCCTTGCCCAAACTCAAAAAAGCCTATGAAATAGGTACCAGGGGCATCTCATGGGGCCCCCTACTGACCCCGGGCCCTCGGGCAGTGCCCGAGTTTCCAAATGGTCAGTCCACCCCTGATTACATGTATGAAGGTAAAAAACCTTCACTGTGCAGCACCCCCCCCCCTTATTACCTGAGCCCCGTCACGATCCAGCCATACATACAAGAACCTCAGTTCTCCCAGGTCTCTACTTCCTTATTGGCTGAGACAACAGTGGGAACCATTGTCAATCACAAGCAGTGAGCCAATGAGGAGAGAGCCGGAGAGGGGTCAAGCCACTCTCTGTGTATGAAAGGACAGACAGAGCAGCGGCTCAGGAGTAAGCCTGCTCAGGTACCAGCATAGCAAGCTGCTTGCCCTGGGCACTAAGCAGGAGGGAGGTGCCAGAAGCGCCAGCGGGGACCTGAGAGGAAGAGGATTGAGACTGCTTTGTACAAAACCACTGCACAGAACAGGTAAGTATAACATTTTTTTTTTTTAAATCTGCCTTTAATATCACTTTAACATTGCCACCAGCTGCAGATTGCAACTGCAGTGCGTTTTGAACACGGTGTGTGATACGTGCTGGGAACAAGGCTGTCCTGCACTACGTTCTGGTTTAAACGAGTCTAAATGTCAGTTGAAGTATATATCCAGCTAAAACATTTTTCCTAATTTTAAATTAGACTGAAGAAGGGTTAGAACACCCACGATTTTACATAGGGTTCCAACTTGAATACATAGTAAAAAAAAAGTCTCCCCCCCCCCAAAAAAAAAAGTTGAGTTATGATTTAGTTTCTCTTGAAAGGGGCTCTGACACTGAACAAACGAGCTGTGTGACTAGGCTCTGATGGAAGCAGGCATTCCCTTGCTCACATGCCAGTATTGGGGGTAGTGAAGCTAAACCTAACCACCAGTTCTCTGTTTTCAAGGACATCTGCAGTTGCTTTTCTGTACAACACCGTCCCTTTAAATAAAGACTTGTGTTTTTCTAATGTCCCGTTGCGCCTGATTGTTTCATGGCGAGGATAGATTCTAAGCTGAAGTGTTGAGGCCCGGAGAACTTCAGAGACCTGGAACCAGTTACTGGTTTTGCAGACGAAACGCTCTTTAAAAAAAAAAAAAAGCCCACCCCCCACCCTTCAAACCCCATGCACAGCTTCTCTATAGCACCTTGTCTGCCAGTGCCATGGTTGTATTCTCATGACCTCCGACTAACAGCATGTAAGGGGGGGTACAGACTTGCCTTTGACAGCCTGCTTAATTTCCAGCCCCCCCCCCCTCCTCTTTCCCCAAGAGCAGAAGAGGGGGAGGACTGAGTAATAGAGCATCCATCTGCTGTGCAGCCCAAATGAAGCAGTCAGGACAATACAAGGAAATGCTCCTAGTTTGGAATTCCTCTTGCGGATTTTGGCAGGAGCTCAGCATCTCTTCCTAGTGGCTAACTTTACCCCCCAACCCCCCCTAACAGCTTTTTTGTGACAGTCTGAAATTTTTAAGTTCTGCACCTAGTCAGGATTTGGATGCAAAGGGTGGGGTGGGGTGGGGGGGATCAGGGGTTTTCATTTTCTTCTGTCATGCAAACCCTGGAGATGTCACGTTACAGTCTGGCGATAAACAGAGAATCTGGCCTTCCAGTGAGAGGGAATGCAGGCCAACAGTTACGTTTGAGGCTGAGAACTGGCTGCGGTAAGCGGTTGTCTGTGCCAGGCCTTCCATTCCCACTGCAGATCAGCGCAATATGTGATACTCCGCTTTCCAGATTGACGGGGATCATTCAGTCTGCTTGCCCAGAATTGTCCTGACATGGTGAACCCAAGAGGAGCTCTTGATCCTTAAAGGAAAGTTGTACCAAAGAGAATATATAGGCTGCTGATGCTGGCTCCCTAGTGAAAGTGCTAGTTGCCTGGCTGCCTTTTGCTTCAGTGCTTTTTAGATCACAGGCTGCAAGAATGTTGTTTGTAAAGGTCAGACCAAAGTCAAAATTCCTGATATGTAAGCTTGTTTCTGGTCAGCAATGATACTGAAGCTACTGGCTGAGCAAGAGAGCCAGGGAACTGGTATTTTTACCAGGGAGAGGACCAGAGGGGTTTCTACAGTCTTAGTAGACTAGAGGCATTTTTGCACATACAGATTAAAATGTTGAGCAGCTGGTAGGATCACTTTGGATCAAATCTAAGACTAATAAAATCTTTTTAACTGTACAAACATGAATTGATCTAAAAATTGTGAAGCATAGTGGTTAGCACCTGCCAGCAAATAGGATTGTTGGTTTGAATCCTAGCTACGACACTACCTGCATGACATTTGCATGTGCTCCCTGTGCCTGCATGGGTTTTCCCCCAATGACATGCTGGTAGATGAATTGGCCCTAGTATATGTATGTATGAATGTGAGTTTAGGGACTTTAGATTGTAAGCTCCTTGAGAACAGGGACTGATGTAAATGTACTATATATCTAAAGTGCGGCATAAATTGATGGTGGTATATATGTACCTGTAATAAATAAACTGTAATTTCACTATGATAAATAATAGATGGATTAAAAAGATACATTATACAACATTCCAAAGCTGTATAATGCACAGCATGTATCATTTCCATATGTCAAAAAAGACCTGGAACATTCAGTTGATGTCCTGGGTACCAGGGTCTAGCAATGCCCCTGGATGGGAAAGTACTGGTAGCCTACCTACATCCTTTCTTAAAGGATATTCAGTTTTGGGTGGACTGGGCATGCTCAATCAAACACTGACATTTTAGGGACACTGGTAGCAAGATTTTACACTCTCCCCACTTTTTTTTATCAATTGCATTTGTAAAGGAATGCAAAACAATGTAATTGAAATATTATCCTGGGTGGACTGACCCTTTTAAATCTCACCCCTGCTTTATAACCTCCAACTGGCTGCCAAAAGAGTGTAGGTTATGGAGGAGTTTGGTGTCACTCCAGCTTTTAGTACATGATACAATCTGAATGCTGACAGGTTCTGTTCACCTCTAACTTTAGGCCTCATGCACATAGGCGCCTGGGATCATAAGATGTAAACGTTTAGCATATTTCCCCACCCGGTATCCATGTTTGCTGCGAGTAGCCACCCATAGAAATCACACATGCATGTGTATGGATGTTCACCTCTGGATGCAGACTGTGCATCATAGTTACATTGTTGGTTAGGTTGGATAAAGACACCAGTCCATCCAGTTCAAACTGTGTTGGTGCGCGCATGTGTGTGTTTATGTCAATATAATTTCCCATATCCCTGTATATTGCATTCCCTAAGATGCCCATCTAAGAGTTTTTTGAAACTATCGACACTTCCCGCTGACACCTTTGATTGAGCGGTAAGCATGTAGAACTCCCTTTCACAAACAGTAAAGAACCGCTATGCAGTCTAAGGTAAAACCTCTTCTCCAATTTCATGGCATGGCCATGTGTCCTCTTAAGCTCACTGAAACTGAACAGTTTTCTTAATATGCGGGGACCACCATTGAGGTATTTCTATATCAATATTATATCTCCTCTCAAGCGTCCCTTTTCCAGAGAGAATAGGTTTAGTTTGTATGTCAATGTACATGCATTTGGTATACATTATACTCAGCTACAGCTGCATACAACCATTGATTTCTATGGGCGGCTGTACTCAATGCTTGTGGTTCAAACATAGCATGGCGGTTTGCGCCTCCAGCGCTCCAACACTCCCCCTGCACAGTGCTCCAATCAACAACACTCCTGCTCCTTGGACAGCATTGCTGATTGGGATATTGTGCAGGGAAATTGTTTAACCACTGAAGACCCAGACTGCTGCACAAGCAAAACTTTTTTGGACCCTGATTACAGCAAACCCAGGGGGTGGTCCTTATTTAGTGGTTTGGTTATTGTGGTAGTTATAAATGTTATGGGTACTACTGTGATGTTTACTGTGTCAACTTGATAAAGAGGGACCTCTATTGCCTGAAACTCCAGTAAACACTTTGAACTAGAATCTAATGTGCTAGCTTGAGCAATAAAAACTCTTTCTAACCCTCTAACCTTTCCAAACTCCATCCAAAACCAAGAAATGTTGCTTTTCAATAAACACTAGCCTAAATGTTTATGTGAATAATGGCTTGCCTGGAATAGTAATGTTTAGGACCCTGGTGCCCAACCCGTGGTCTGGGGGCCACATGTAGGCCTTTGGCCCTCATTTTACAGCTCTCAGGGCTTCTGCAGACATCAGTCTGCGATCTTACTTGGGTGCTTACTCAAACCGGTGAATGAAACAATATTCTTTATACTGGATTCCAGTATTTAAATGGTTTGGTTCATTTCTTCTGAGCTATCTTATTTTTTTCTGTGCTGTCTATCCATTTTCTCTTTTTATGGTTTTAAAATGTATCTTACAGACTTGCACGTCTGTAGTGCTGTATGGCTTTCTGTAGCATAACATTTACTCAATCGATCAGCCATAAAATTATCACTACTGACAGGTAAGGTGAATAACATTGATCATCTTGTTACAATGGAATCTGAGTCGGTGAGATAAATTAGGCAGCAAGTAAGCATGTTGTCCCCGAGGCTGATATGTTGAAAGCAGAAAAATGGGCAAACATTAGGATTTGAGAGAACAAGGGCCATAATGTAGTGGCTAGATGACTGGGTCAGAGCAACTCCAAAACTGCAGCTCTTGTGGGATGTTCCCAGCCTACAATGGTCAGGACCTACCAAAAGTGGTCCAAGGAAGGAAAACCGGTGACAGGGTTATGACCAGCCAAGGCTCATCGATGTACATGGGGGGCAAAGGCTGATCTGTGCAGTCTGATCCAATAGAAGAGCTACGGCAGCTGAGATTGTTTAACCACTTGCCTACCGGGCACTTATACCCCCTTCCTGTGCAGGCCAATTTTCAGCTTTTAGCGCTGTCGAACTTTGAATGACAATTGCGTGGTCATGCAACACTGTACCCATATGAAATTTTTATCTTTTTTTCACACAAATAGAGCTTTCTTTTGGTGGTAATCGCCGCTGGGTGTTTTATTTTTTGCGCTATAAACAAAAAAAAGAGCAAAAAATTTGTAGAGAAAACAAAGTTTTTCTTTGCTTCTATTCTAAAATTTTGCAAACCGGTAATTTTTCTCCTTCACTGATGGGCATTGTTGAGGCTGCATGGATAAGCGGCACTGATGAGGTGGCATGGATAGGCGGCACTGATATGCAACAATGATGGGCACTGGTAGGTGGCACTGCTGGGCACTGGTGTATGGCACTACTGGGCACAGGTGGGTGGCACTTCTGGGCACTTGTGGGCGGTACTGCTGGGCACTGATCATCAGTGTCCTGATGATCGGTGCCTATCCGTCCTCCTGACAATTGCCGGTTATTGGCAGTACGTTCCTCACGCTGTGACATTTGTGCATCTCTGGGCTGTGCTGGAAAAACAAATCCGATCCATGAAGGCCCTCACTTCACAACTTACAGGACTTATAGGATCTGCTACTGACGGCTTGGTGCCAGATACCACAGCATACCTTCAGATGTCTAGTGCAGTCCATGCCTCAAAGGGTTATGGTGGGTGGTCATAATGTTATGGCTGATGATCGATGTATGTGCCGCCCTTTTGACCAGGGGCTGCATTTGAGGCCCCCTAAGTCAAGTAAGTTGACTACTACTGGTTTAGGAAATCAGGCCTGTCACATTCTCAACATAAGCGAAACATGCAAATTGATTCTCTGAAATATTAGTGCAGCCATTAAGGAAACCTGTGGACACTGTACATGGACAGCTTTCTAAAAATGGTTGTCATGTTGTTCCAATTGCATAATTACTTTACAAATCTCTACCCTGGAAAAAGTATGCAGATCAGAATTTTTGACATTACTTGGACTTTAGTTGCATTTTTAGGTCAGTGACTGAAAGTATTGAGGCCAAACACTGCCAAGCAGCTAGCATTTACAGTTGAGGTTAGCCTCAGTTAAAATAAAACATAGGGGGATGCCTATTCAGTGGTTCTACATGGAAGCCTTTTTTGCTTTACTTTGCCTTTCTTTCACTTTAATGACAGCTGCTGTGGCATCTTAAACTCGCCTTTCCTGATTTTCCTTACCAGTCCATTCAGCCACCAGGAACAAAGTAAAATACCCAGTAATATGGAAAAGCATGTGGCTCCCTCTCTCCTATCCCACATGATATCACTGTTGCTTACCATTTGGCTAAGCGGGTACCCATAATGGCAATAAAAGACCCCAGCTCTGTGTCATGACTTGGAGCTTACACAAGGTTTCCTCTCTCTCCATTCATGGTGGGGTAGCAAAGTGAAGGTAATTATAAGTGACTGGTGGGACCACTATTACAGTAAACTTGCATGGGCAAAGTATAGTTCCACCTTTTATTTCTATAGCAATGCAGGAAATTGTCCACACTGTTACAATAAAAATGGACTTCTCAAATTGCAAAGAACCCAGAAAAGTTAGTCATGTTTGCATTCACCTGCAACCCGTGGTGGCAGCCATTCTGCAACCCTAAACTGGAACCTCAGGCTAAAACAATTTTATTTAGTTTTGGAAGAGTAGGGCTAATACCACTGTCAGGTGCTTATTTCTTCTTTTGAGGATGATCTCATTCATCACCTATAGTTGGTGATAAGGGACATGCAAGAAAATCTCTCAACAGTCAAAATGTAAAATTTGTTTTCTCTCTCACAATGTTCTCTGAAACCTTAGTATTGGCTTGAGCTGGGGTAGGGCTGCTATTAGAAACCATGGGGCCCCATACAGTCAACCTGACAGGGCCCCTCCAAATAAACACAGTTTACCATGCTTCAGTTATGATTTAACACTGAGTGATCAGTACCGATTACTCATTGTGTTCATTCAGGTAAGAAAGGGGATAATAAATGTGACCTATTTACAGGACCCTTCCTCCACTCTCCATCCTAAAGGATCCTATTGTGTGCTTGCAGCTGCAAAGAGAGGAGGGAATCTGGCAGCACTGTGGGGTAGGGGGGACAGACAGGGGGACCTGGGCAGCAGGGGGAAAAGTAGGTGCAGCAGAGGGGCAATTACTGAAACAGAATCACCTGTATGGCTCTCTCTCTGCTACAGCTGAAAGCCGATGGGAGGGAGAGAAGAAGCAGCCAGCTTCAGTTTCAGTAACTGACTCCCCCCATGCAGATCATCCTCCCTTCCCACATCCGCTTCATCCAGTTGCTTGGGCCCCGTATGGGGGGGACTGGTTGTACCCCCTTATCCACGGCCCTGAGCTTGGGTTCCACTTTAAGAATGAGCATACTGCCTTTAAAATCCCTGGAAATCGGAGATGCTGCCGAGAAGCTGCATTAGATCTTTCACACATTGACTTCTTTAAACTTTCTAAACAGTAGATAGCCAAACATAATTTGAGTTGGTTGAAGAAATCTGAAAACCCACCAAGAGGAGACAGTCCTACTCTGGAGACCCCAAAAAGAAAAGACAGTTCTACAAAGGTGGTCCCAAACAGAGGAGAGAGTCCTACAACTTACAAAGTCCTACAAAGACCCATTAATTTCTATATTAGGTCAAAACCATACAAATTAAAGTTCTAATGGAGATTACGGGCAGCACAGTGGCTAAATGGTTAGAACTTCTGCCTGGCAGCATTAGGATTGTTGGTTCGAATCTCAACCATGGCACCACCTGCTGGAGTTTGCATGTTCTCCCTGTGCCTGTGTGGGTTTCCTCCGGGTTCTCCGGTACCCTCCCACACTCCAAAGACATTCTGGTAGCTTAGTTGGATCCTGTCTAAATTGGCCCTAGTATGTGTATGTATGAATGTGAGTTAGGGACCTTAGATTGTATGCCCTTTTGAGGGTTAGGGACTGATGTGAATGCACAATATATATATATATATATATATATATATATATATATATATATGTAAAGCGCTGCGTAAATTGATGGTGCTATATAAATACCTGAAATAAATAAATGCCCCAATACCCAAGGCTTTGTTTGTCTAGTCCAAGCAACTTCAGGAATCTTCAAAGAAGTCTACAGGTCTGACAGCTTGTGGAAGAAGGCTGAGACAAGGGCTACCTTGTTAAAAAAAAATGTCCATATCAGAACTTGTTTTTTGAGAGGGCATTACAAAAAAAATATAATTTCCACTTCACACATACCTCCCCGTTGTACCAAAACGCAGTTGAACCATTGACATAAATTTTCCATTAAAGCTAAACAGCATTTAACCCCTAATGATAAAGTTCCCCTTTTTGCTCCCTTTCGATCAGTTAAATATATAATTGAAAGCTTTTTTTTGTATCTGATAAGTGCAAAAAAAACTTCTGAAATCGTCACACGTTCGGAGTAGCCCTGTGTGCAACCTTCCTAGTTCTTACTTTGGACTACAGAATAGTAAACCTTTATGTTGTAAAGATCTGGGAGTATGAGTGGCTGCGTAGTTTAGAAAAAGACATCTGGGAAGGCTGACAACACTCCCTTCTCAAAAATGCCATGTTGTCAGCTTACCACAGGATTCTGGAGCCAAATGCATTTCTGGCAGAACAGGCATTTTATGTATTTGAAGTGTCTTTAACCACTAACCTACAGGGCACTTATACCCCCTTTCTGCCCAGGCCAATTTCCAGCTTTCAGCGCTGTCACACTTTGAATGACAATTGCGCGGTCATGCAACATTGTACCCATATGAAATTTTTATCTTTTTTTTTTTGAGACAGAGCTTTCTTTTGGTGGTATTTAATCACTTCTGGGATTTTTATTTTTTCTTAAACAAACCAAAAACCACTGAAAATTTTGAAAAAAAAAAAGTTTTTTCTTAGTTTTGTTATACAATTTTGTAAATAAGTGATTTTTCTCCTTCACTGATGTGCGCTAATGAGGCTGCAGTGATAGGCACTGATAGGTGGCACTGGTAGGTTGCACTGATGGGCATTGACAGGCATTACTGATGGGCACTGAAAGGCAGCACTGATATATGGCACTGATCGGCAGCACTGACTGGCACTGTTAGGCGGCACTGACTGGCACTGATAGGCGACACTGGCAGCACTGATAGGCGACACTGACTGGCACTGATGGGTGATATTGAAAGGCAGCTCAGATGGGCACTGATATGTGGCATTGATGTGCACTGGTATGCACTGATATGTGGCATTGATGTGGCACTGATGGGCACTGGCACGTGGCACTGATACTGATGAGCACTGACAGGTGGCACTTCTGGGGCCACACTGATCATCAGGGCACACTGATCATCAGTGTACATGTCCCCTCCACGGAAAGCCGATTACCGGCTCTCCTCTCCTCTCGAGCTGTCAGCGTGACAGCTCGAGAGGAGAGAAATGCCAATAACCGGCATTTCCGTGTTTACATGTGATCAGCTGTGATTGGACACAGCTGATCACATGACCAAGCCGACATCTTCAGCTCTTTCCGTGATCCACTGTGTCCCTCGGACACAGCGGACCGACGATCGCCGCGCATGCGCAGTGAGAATGGTAGGACGTCATATGACGTCCTATCAGAACGAGAGAACCACCTTGCGTCCATCATTGTACTATAGGTCGGGCGGAAGGTGGTTAAAGGAAAAATGTGTAAAGTTTAGCTTGGTCAAACTTCCCCCTTCTGCTTGAACTTCCCTTTTGGACAGGACAAGCTTGGATTCACAATTTCAGGCAGACTTAAATAGGTTGGTTTACTAAAGACAAATGGAGTGTTCACTTTGAAATGGAATTTTCCCCAGAGACAAGTGAATGAGGTGAAACTTAGCTGACTTCAATCATTTAATCAAACGCAAGCAAAAATGCTGTTTTTTTTTTAATTTCCCTTGCACGATTCATGCAAAGTGAAATTTCACCACATTCACTAACCTTTGGTCATAATTCCCATGCAACTTCTCTTGCAAAGTGAACTGTCTATTTGCCTTTAGTAAATCAAGACCAAACTCTCTCTTAACTATACTTTTTATTGTTTTTTTTTTATATAACTTCCCCAGTTGCCCTATCCTGTAAAAAGCTACACTGTTTATATACTAACTCCTCATAACTCCAAGTTCAGTCCAACTTTGGGTCCTAGAATGGAGCCACTGCTGTAAGGTCATGTGGCAGCCATCAAGCATGTGTGCTTAAACAGAGCCATTAATGGGTTGCCAGAATCCATAAAAAGTTTGCCATAAAAGGCTAGATTTTGCTTTGAACATTCGTAGAAAAAATGATTAGTGCCATCGATGTAGGTAGTTTTGTCCAAAAGCCCTCAAAATTTCATCTAGATCTGCTGTTTTAATGGAAACCCTGACGTACTACACCAGTTTCATTACAATATGTACAATTTTTCCAGAATATAAAACTCATTCAAATGTTCTATCCTGCGCCTTAAAATTTCTGGTATAAAAAAATTAATGATGATTTGACCCAACCAACCATGAGAATATCAAGTAAATTTTCGGACACCAACACTTTGGTGATGTATAGCCCGCTTAACTCTCCAACGAAACTCCAGAGCAGACTGACCAAGCCTGGAGTTTGGTAAATATTACATTATACCTAGAAAACGTATTGCGAGCCTTGTTCAGTTTCAGATCTAGCTGCCCGCCAAGACATTTGGGCAACAATGTCTGACCAAATAATCAACATGCATGCGAACAACATCCGAAGCCTGAAGAAATCAAATTTGATATCCTGGATAAGTACCTGCATTGATCACAGGCCCAAACTTTTTACCCCCACATGAAGAACCAGGACATCTGGGGGCCTATCCAATCTAGAAAAAACTATAGACTTCACGTACTACTGAACACTACCCAGATCCCTTGAAAGCCCTAGCTGAATTACTGATGGCACATGTAACTAGCTAATTTTCATCACCAATAAAGAATTACAGAGGTTGTAATAGTTCCCTATGCTACTAAATAAAATGCTTTTATTGAACTATAGCTTGAGTATACAGATATTCTGCTTTACTTCCTGTGTCAGTGACCACACAGCAAATGAGGGGGCAAATCTAACTAATGGGAGGACACAACCAATAATAAAATACTGGACAGTGGTTTCCAACCCTTTCCTACTCTGCACAAAATGTAAGGGCACTACCACAAAAATGCAGTTAAGGGGGTAAAGAGTGAAAGGCAGTCATACATTTTACGACTGTGACCATGGACTGTCCCAGTCCTTCGCCACTTTCCACTGCTTTTAGTATGTGTCAGCACTGTAGAAGCCTAGATGTGGTTTCAGATACATTCAAAGAAGGAAGATATAGCAGGACTTAAGTCAAAACTTCTGTGTGACAAACCTCAGAATGGCAGGCTACCTAAAAGGAGGCATTTAAATGAGCAATACTGAAACTCGGACCCACCCTATCCTCCCATTCAAACCATCCCTATTGGAACCCCGGACCCACCTTATGTTCCTGTTCAAACCATCCCTATTGGAACCCTGGACCCACCTTATGTTCCTGTTCAAACCATCCCCATTGGAACCCCGGACCCACCTTATCTTCCCATTCAAACCATTCCCATTGGAACCCCGGACCCACCCTATGTTCCCGTTCAAACCATCCCCAATGAAATTCTGGACCCACCCCACCTTGCCGTTCAAACCATCCGCATTGGAATCCTGGACCCAACTCATCTTGCCGTTCAAACCATCCACATTGGAAACCTGGACCCACCCCATCTTGCCGTTCAAACCATTCGCATTGGAACCCTGGACCCACCCCATCTTGCCATTCAAACCAGCCGCATTGGAACCCTGGACCCACCCCATCTTGCCATTCAAACCAGCCGCATTGGAACCCTGGACCCACCCCCTCCTGCCATTCAAACCAGCCGCATTGAAACCCTGGACCCACCCCACCTTCCCATTTAAACCATCCCCATTGGAACCCTGGACCCACCCATCTTCCCCTTCAAACCATCCCCATTGGAACCCTAGACCCACCCCATCTTCCCCTTCAAACCATCCCCATTGGAACCGTGGACCCATCCCATCTTCCCCTTCAAACCATCTCCATTGGAACCCTGGATCCACCCTATCTTCCTGTTCAAACCATGCTCATTGGAACCCTGGACCCACCCTATATTCCTGTTCAAACCATCCCTATTGGAACCCTTGACCCACCCTATCTTCCCGCTCAAACCATCCTCACTGGAACCCCGGACCCACCCTATCTTCCCGTTCAAACCATCCCCATTTAAACCCCAGACTAGCCTTATCTACCCATTCCCATTTGAACCCCAGACTCATGCTATCTTCCCATTCAAACCTTCCCCATTTGAATCCCAGACACACTATATCCTCTCATTCAAGCCATCCCTTTTCATTTAAATGGAACCCTCCTTTAGTAGTACATTGTAGCAGCAGCTACTTCAAATCTGGGACTTTACATCCTTCTCAAAACATCAAACACAGTTTCTAATGAAAAGTATGATCAAGTGTATAAAGGAAAATATTTTTTTTATTTTCTATTTAAAACGTATTGCCAATTTAGGCTGAATTTTACACCACAAATTCACAAAACGACCGCACAGTTACAAAACATGCTCACAAAACCAATACACCACATCGCATACAATTCTCAAAAGCAACAAAACAAACAACTACATTTCATCAACAGTCTTAGAGCAATTGAGAAAAAGATCTATCTGGAAAATACACCATTCATAAATTCAATGGAATTTCCACTAGTTTGTGGATTTATTGTAATAGTCATGTAAAACCTGCAACAATTATGGTCAGTCCACCCAAAACTAATATTTCAGTTTTGGATACATGACAGCAATTTTTTTTAAATTTTGGGTAGTCGTCTGCACCCTTCTGCTGTGACAATAACAGATAGGTCACCCAGACCAATAAGGATTTATAGCTTGGAGAATAGAGCAGCCATAAGGTTTAAGAGTTGAAGACAAGAATTGGGAAACCAGTAATGAAGATACTGACGCCACAATTCCCGAAAGATAAAAGGACTTGTCATTATCTAACAAAACTGAAATATTAGCTTTGAATGGACTCATTTTATTTTTTTTTTCACTGACATTCTTCACACAGAGCAATGTAGCAAAACACTCCATATACATATGGTATTGCAATCTCTAAATTCCATAGTATCATTCCTGAGACACGAGGCACTTGGTGCCTCAGACAGGTCAACAATCCTAAGTCAACCAGCAGGCTGCACTAAGCAACGTCCACGTGGCTTATGATAATTGTAGCATATGACCATAAAAATGTTTCACATTTTAGTCCCATGCTATTAAAAGGACCAATAGAGCTAAAACAAAAAGTTATAGTATACTGTAAGAGAAAGTAACCGTACTTGTAAATGTGAATGTATAAACCCTAATACTTACAGAGAAAATTGATTTTTTTAAATACCTTAGCTGCATAGCTCATCGTTTCATGTTGTCAGGAATTTTAAGCTATGTGATTCATAAAGATGACTTCATGGAATTGTTAGATGGGATAATGGAACAGCAAGTCCCCCCAGTGTACCCACTTCATTTTAATGATACAGGTCTGAGGAGTTCCCAAAACAAAAAATAAAAAAGAGCCCAAAATTTTTTTTTGTATTTTTCTTTTTTATAAAACAATTTTTTCAGAGGCTACAGGTCATATCATACACTCAAATATTGCTGTATTTTACAGACTTCATCCAGTTACAACATGGCGATCTCAAACACAGCTTCAATATAAGCCTATAACTTTAATTAACATAATTAAAAAGAAAGTTTCCGTATCTAGAACACAATTGATCACAGACAAAACTCCTTTCTGGAGCAGATTACAGCCACACCATCCTGTTCATCCCAAGGATTTAAAAAGAAAGGGGGGGTTGAAAAAAAAAAGTGGGGGTCGGGGACTCCTGTAACAATGAAAGAGAAGAGACAGTGAAATGGGACAGACTATTGAGAAGTCAGCCAATGCACCTGCTCCTAGCGCAGAGCTGGTCTAGTGGTGGCATGCAGGGTCATATTATGAGACAAGAGGGAGAAAGGGGGGTGGTGGGCAGGACAGAAGCTGAATTTGAGAACATATGGTAGCCACGAATATTTTAATCCCAGCCACAGAAAAGAACTGCATTTTAATTATTGCAAAAAACAAAATAATAAAAATATTAACCATAAAAAGATTCACAGTTAGAGAAGGAATGCAACACCTGAACTAAATATCCCTTTAACAACTGAGATTTTACAAAAAAAGGCACAAATTTTAAAAAAAAAAAAACACCTTGGGATGAACATTGGAGTAATTACATCATAAATATTATGACATTATTTGTGGCAGATCCACTTAAAAATGTGCAACAAGCTGTATTTTTCCATTTTTTATACACGCTATCCCTTTTGCCCACAAACCCATTTAAAGTCATTTTTTGTTATTTTTGTAAAAAAAAAAATGTTTTTAGCTGTTCCCTCCCTCCCCCAACCCACTCAAAAACTATTGCACAGAGAGGCAATGCTCCGTGCCAAGTAATACACCAGCCTAACAATGTAGACCAATTAAATAAGAAGGAAAAAAATGCTGAAAATTCAGCACAACAAGACTTTTTTTAATAAAAGTTTACTCCTCGACTTGACTTTTCTTTTTTTTTAACAATATACAAGATGCTTAAAGGGACCTTGTTAGAGAGCATAGATTACGTGGTTTATGTGGCCCTTATGGCTGCAGGTTTTGGATAAGTTTAACGCAAAATGGTTCAGCTGCAATAGATTTCCTGCTCCAATTCACTGATAGTTTTACAAAGTTACTTCAAAAAATGTTTTAAGAGTACAGTGGCAGGTTTGGTGTCTCACATGAACCAGAAATCCTATGATCATTAAAAGGCGATACTTTAAGGCTAACCTGCATGCAGGACATAGCAGTATACAGTGCAATTTAACACAGTAGGCAAGATTTTTTTTTTTAAACATCTGGCAAGATGCATATACCGATTTATAGGTTGACAAAAAAAAATCACCCTCATATACTTCTGCTGAATACAGAGTAAAAATTACCTAGTGTCTTTTTTGTTTTTTAATTTTAAAAAAATGGCAGACTCAAATATTACATTTAGGGGATAATTCTAAACAAAAAATATTTGGAAAGAACCTGGATGCAAATGTCATCTTTTTTCTATAACTTTGCAAAAAAATATTAAATTGCCTGGAAAAAATAGTGAGATTTGCAGCCAGTCATTATATAAGTAAAACATTATTTTGCTTTTAAACCTTAAATTAAATATCCTAATACAAAATACTTTTAAGGGCATTTTGGGCAACTTTGGACTATAATAAGATGCTCCTATAGCAGATACATACACACGTGTCCTGTCTTATCTGCCTAATAATTAAATCCTTTGTCCCATAGGATTTTTTTTTTTCACTTTACAGCAGCGTTTGTCTGATTTAAAGCAGACATATCAAACAAACATTCCTGTTGCTTCTCTATTATTTAAATCCACATAACGTGGTTTCAAAACATCCAAAACAGAACTCAGTAGTCAACAGGTCACAATTCTCTTTGCAGACAGCAGATGGTGCACTTGCTCCTTTTTTGTGCAAAACCGTGCGCAACCAAGTATGTGATTGATTGAGATATATATATATATATATATATATATATATATATACATACATACATACACATATATATATATATATATATATATATATATATACACACACACTAAAATTGAACACTTTATAGCATCTCATTCAAGTCTTCTTTTTTCCTAGAAAGGAAGCTTCATATGATAACAAAAAAAAACCTATATGCATGTTTGCCTTTTCTAGATTTCAGGTCAGGTAAAAAAAAATATTTAGATAGGTTGTTACAGAAAAAAAAAATCGGTTTAATTAGACAGGCAATAAAGGAGCAGAAGCTTTCCATACAGAATGGTCATTCTGAACTCAATACTTTAAAAGGGACTTTTAATTTGTAACAATATTTTTTTCTGCTGAAATGTTAATATCTTGAGGGAATGGGAAGGGATACAACTGAAAATATTTATATAGGAGAATGATCTGGGATGAAAAACATTAAACACATTACCTACAAGTGCAGCGTACAGTATCTGGTGCTGTTTTTTCGAAATACTGTGCTTAAGGTCGAGGTAGATGTAAAAAAAAGATGAAAAAAAGGACATAAAAACAAAATAAGAAATTTTTTTTTAAAGTAATAAAATGTATCTTTGTGGGCCCCAAACTTCCTAAAACCTGGAGACCAAAGAGCAGCTTCATCATGTCAAACAGAAAATAAAAAATAGACATACACAAAGAGGCAGGAGTCACTTTCCATGGAAAAAAAAAACATAATATTTTGTACCTAATATAAAGTAAATTAAAGTTCCTTATGGAAAAATATAACCTTTAAAAAAATTAAACAGCTGTAAAGGAAAACAAAAAAAAAAATTAGTAACCAGCAGTTGAAAAGGATCCGATGAAAACGTATATTTGGGGGATCACACCCTCCGAAATCAGGAGCCTTGTTTGGAAACCTTAAGCAGCGGAGCCTCTTTAATTAAGACAAAAAAATATAAAACATACACAACAAAAATTATTTAAACCCCCATAAAACAGGAAGTGATGGAATGTCACTGCTTGTCCTGCGGGCAGTTACCGACTGCTGGACGAATACTTGGCCTTGGTGATGAGATAAAGGACAATGTCTTGGTGGCCACCATAGGCCGCTATGTGCAGAGCACTCCAACCGTCCCTGTTGGCCAGTCTGATGTCAGCTCCAAACTTCACCAGGAGCTTGACCAACTCCAGGTTGCCATCAATTACAGACTGGTGCAATGCTGTCTGGCCCTCTGGCCCAAAGGAGTTGACATTAAACTCACAGTTGGTCATGTTCTGGAGAAGGGACTGAAGCTCCTTGGTGTTACCCTTCCTTACAGCCTCCTGGAACACCCGTTGGGTGTGAGGGATGGAGCAGGTGGACACTTCTGTCTGGCTCATGGCTGAGAGGGATCCAGGTGGGTAGAGGGTAAGGTCTCCTGGTGGCAAAGAAAGCTGGAAGCCGATCCGGATCCTGGTGGATGAGACCTACAGGCTGGTCCTTTTGGTAGGGATCTCTTTTGAAGCAGATCCTGTTGGTCGAGATCTCTTCAGAAGGAAGCACTGTTGGTTGGGAACTTTTCAGAAGCAGGTCCTGTTGGTTGGGATCTGTTTAGGAGCAGATCCTGTAGGTAGGGATCTCCTTAGGAAGAGGTCCTATGGTGTTGGGGATCTTTTTGAAGCAGATCCTGTAGGTAAGATCTCTTTAGAAGCAGGTTCTATTGGTAGGGATCTTTTTCAAAGCAGGTCCTGTTGGAATAGATCTTTGCGAGAAATGATCCCGTTGGTATGTATCTCTTGAAAAGTTGTTCCTGTTGGTTGGCAGAGACTTGTTACAGAAGCTGGATCTCTCCTGGAGTGTAGGCTCTGTGCAGGTGAGCCCAGGGTGTGTGTGTGGGTAGGTGGGTGGTGTGAGCCCAGGGTGTATGTGTGGGTGGGTGGTGTGAGTGGCCAGCTCTGTAGCAGTTGCAGACCAGTCTTGGTGGGTGCTGAATCTCCTACACCCCCCTGTACTTTATAGCTCCCTCCACTACTTCTGCACAGCTGGATCCAGGAGGCCAGGAAAGGGGGAGCACTGCCAGTAATCCCAGAAGTTTGGGGAAGGATGCAATGAGCACAGCTACACCAGTAAAGGCACTTCCCAAGTCAGTGATCCAAGGCTCGCACGGTGCTCAGCAGCTCTGCACGGTGATTGTAGAGAGCCCAAGCCTTGCTCGGATCCCAGGCTGGCTGTGCACGGACTAGTGACCCGAGGCTCGCTCAGGCTCCAGTAGATCGGCTCGCTCGGTGTCCTCCAGGCGACGCATGGGGCGCTCTACCGGTACTGTGCTGGAAACTTGCAGGTCAGACTCAGCTCAGCTCCAGCCAGCGCGGCCCCTTTTAGGTAGAGCGCTGATTTGCATCACAATGCCCCGCCATCCCGGCTTCCCATTGGACGACAGCCCACGTGGGGCCAGCCCCCCGGCCCTCCCAGCGGAGTGGAACGTTGAGAATCTGGGCGTGGCCTGGAAGTTTGAGTTTAGGGAGAGTGACAAAAGTTCTCACGCACTGTCTGAAAGAATGAGGAGGGGGCGGGGGAGGCTGCCTGGGACCCCGCCCCCTCTGTATGGCCATGTCTTCTAAACCTGACACCCTCTGTCACCACAGCTTCCTATCGACTATACAGGGACCTCGTGTGTCTCCACAGCTCCCTACTTAACATACCGGGAACCCATTTGTTTCCACAGCTCCCTACTTAAGATACCGGGACTCCATTTGTTTCCACAGCTCCCTACTTAAGATACCAGGACCCAATGTGACTCCACAGCTCCCTACTTAACATACCGGGACTCCATTTGTTTCCACAGCTCCCTACTTAACATACTGGGACCCCATGTGTCACCACAACTCTCCACTGACCATGCCAAGACCCCACTTGTCACCACAGCTCCCCACTGACCATACCGGGACCCCATGTGTCATCACAGCTCCCACTGACTATACTGGGACCCCATGTGTCACCACAGCTCCCCACTGACTATATTTGGACTCCATTCAGATCCCCACTGACAATATTATAACCCCATTTGTCACCACAGCTCCCCATTGACCATACCGGGACTCTATGTGTCAGCACAGCTCCCCACTGATCATACTGGGAGCCCATGTATCACCACAGCTCCCCACTGACAATACCAGTACCCCATGTGTTATTGCAGCTCTCCTCTGAACATATCAGGACCCCATGTATCACTTCATCTCCTCACTGACCATACCAAGACCCCATTTGTCCCCACTGACCGGGCCGAGACCCCACTTGTCACCACAGCTCCCCACTGACCATACTGGAACTCCATGTGTCACCACAGCTCCCCAATGATGATACTGGTACTCCATGTGCCACCACAGCTCCCCACTGATCATTTTGGGAACCCATGTGTCACCACAGCTCCCCACAGACTATACCGGGGCCCCACATGTCACCACAGCTCCCCACTGACCATACCGGGACCCCACGTGTCATCACAACCCCCCACTGACTATACAGGGACCACACGCATCACCACAATTCCCCACTGACCATACTGAGACACCATATGTCATCACAGCTCCCCACTGATCATACCGGGACCCCATGTGTCACCACAGCTCCTCACTGACCTTACAGGGACCCCATGTATCACCACAGCTCCCCACTGACCATACTGGGATTCCATGTGTCACCACAGTTCTCCACTGATTATACTGAAACCCCATGTGTCATCACAGCTCTCCACTGACCATACCGGGACCCCATGCATCACCACAGCTCCCCAACTACCATACTGGGACTTCATGTGTCACCACAGCTCCCACTGAGCATACTGGGACCCCATATGTCATCACAGCTCCCCACTGAGCATACCGGGATTCCATATGTTACCTCAACTCCCCACTGATGATACTGAAACCCTGTGTGTGTTCCTAGATCTCAAGTTGTCAAAAATAAGACATAGGGTTAATAATAAAGTGATATTAAATCTGAATCCAAAGATGTAACATATTGCAGCCTAAAGTGTTACTAAACCCATGACCCTGGTCTCCCACAGTACACAGAACATGGAAATGCAATTATTTTAGTAAATATAAACTGCAGTATATAGCAGTCTTGTGACTTCTATCAGTGTGCAGCTGAGCACTGGTTAAAGCTTGTAGGAGGCGTATTCAGTCTGCTCTGACTGTCCTATGAGGCTGCATGATCCGTGACCCTTTGTCTGGACAGCGCCAACTGGCCCTGTGCTGATCACATGCACCCTCCCAAAGGAGAAAAAAAAATGCTCTAACAATACACACTAAACTGAGCATGCACAGAGTGACTCCTAGAGCTCTGTACTATCAGCAGATGGATTGGGAATAGTAGAAGAAGGGAAGGGATCAGAGAAGACAGGATCAAGCAGCCTATTTACACAATGTGGAGTATTAAACCCCTTAGGTTCCACAGTGAGTATAACAAGCATGTTTTACTGCATATACAGACTGATTTTCCTGTCGTCTTATGAATGCATAGAGCAGCAGTTTGGGAGCAGCAGTACCCCCAGGGAAAGCAGCATTTTGTAGGGGCGCTGCTCAAGGGGGAGGAGCCAGGAGCGCCGACAGGGGACCAGAAAAGAAGTGTCAAACTACTGCACAGAGCAGTTAAGTTTGACATGTTTGTTATGTTGAAAAAAAAGCAAAGCTTTAGTATCACTTTAATCTGGCCATACATGGATCGAAATGTGGATCCATGTATGGCAACTGTGGTTGAACATAAGTTGATCTAAAGATTGCCTGCTGTTTAATCTCCTTGTTGGAAAAAAAAACGCTCGATCAGCACTGCTGGCTGTAGACTACAGCACTGATCTGTGTATTCTGACAACAGGGAAATCTCCCACTGGACACAACAGAGAAGATTCCTCATCCACCTTCAAAAACAAAAAATGAATATACTGCAGATTGCCTTAGATGTGGTGTCTACATAAGAATCCCTTTTTCAGGCTTTATTCCCTTTAATTTGTACCTGGCGATCCAACTGGTAACATACTTCTTGTCCTCAGGTGACAATGCTCACTCAGCGCACTGTATCTATGGGGGAGTATTATTGTTGCACTAGGACCAGACTACAGAGCACCTCCCCTCCTCCAAAAACCTTCATTTCTCCTTCCGCATGGACTCCAAAGAATACCACAGAAAGATTAATTTTAGCCAAATTATCTGATATGTGCCAAAAACAATGTTTTTGACAAACTGAAACTCTCAATTTCACTAATCCCAGGGGTCTCAGATGGTAGAAATGTAGGATGCAAGAAACGTTATATATCTTGTTTCTGCTTCACTTGTATGTGTATATTATTTTTTGGTTATCATTGCTATTTTATTGGGATGAAGGGAGGGTGGGAAGGGTGCATTTATTATTTCATAGTGAATGATATATATTAGGGAATGTTTATTTTGCATTCCATATTTCCATTTTTTCTATTATTCTCTTTGCACTCAGCAATTAAACACTGGTATTTCAAGGACAGTTATGGTGGGAC
Source organism: Staurois parvus (assembly GCF_062004578.1). Lineage (NCBI taxonomy): Eukaryota > Metazoa > Chordata > Amphibia > Anura > Ranidae > Staurois > Staurois parvus. The sequence goes on along the minus strand of NW_028317950.1, from coordinate 10,317,676 downwards.
CCGGCCCTCTGAAAAAAGTAAACTTGTTGTTTTCTGGCCCATATCAGTGGGAATGTGAACTCCAGGAAGGAGATTAGGTGCCTAATATTTTATCAATTATTTATTTTAGTCAGCTATGGTTATGTTATCTTTTAGTTTTATACATCTCAGATTTATTTAATTAAGTCTGTACAATAAATTTTCCACTATCCATAAAGCAGAACTCTACTTAACCACTTGCCCTCCAGAAGATTTACTCCCCCCCCCTTCCTGACCAGGCCATTTTTGTCATACGGTGCTGTGTTTCTTTAACTGATAATTGCGCAGTCATGCAATGCTGCACCCAAATGAAATTTATGTCCTTTTTTCCCCACAAATAGAGCTTTTTTTTTGGTGGTATTTGATCACCTGTGCGTTTTGAATTTTTTGCGCTAAAAACAAAAAAAGGTTGACAATTTTGAAAAAAAAAAAATAAATTTTTGAAATTTTTCTTTACAACATATCCAATACAAAATTTAAAAAAATAAATTGTCTTCATAAATTTAGGCCAAAATGTATTCTGCTACGTCTTTGCTAAAAAAAAAAAATCCCAGTAAGCGTATATTAATTGGTTTACGTGAAAGTTTTAGCATCTACATCTGGCGGTATATACTGGAATTTTTATTTTTATTTATTTTATACTAGTAATGGCAGTGAACAGCGACTCATAGCGGGACTGCGGCAGGCATTCTGATAGGGGTGGGAACTGACTATCTGACTTTGGCATCTTCATTGACACTAATACAGTGATCTGTGCTAATAAAAAGCACTGACACTGTACTAATGACACTGGGCAGGAAGGGGTTAACATCTGGGGCGATCAAAGGGTCAACAGTGTGCTGTGTGTATTTTATGTGGGAGACATGCTGCTTTGTATCTCTCTGCTGTATCTCTCACCTCTCAGTCCTGCCAACGATCACCGAGTCTAGGCCGGGACCCAGTGATTGACATATCCAGCAGCCAATAGTGGCGCAGGTATGGTGGTGCACGCATGCGCCCCCTACCCGGAAATGGAAAATCACGTGTACAGTGGGGATTGAAAGTTTGGGCACCCCAGCTAAAAACTTGTATTAATGTGCATAAAGAAGCCAAGGAAAGATGGAAAAATCTCCAAAAGGCATCAAATTACAGATTAGACATTCTTATAATATGTCAACAAAAGTTAGATTTTATTTCCATCATTTACACTTTCAAAGTAACAGAAAACAAAAAAGTCTGCAAAAGTTTGGGCACCCTGCAAAATTTATAGCATGCACTGCCCCCTTTGCCAAGCTGAGACCTGCCAGTGTCATGGATTGTTCTCAATCATCATCTGGGAAGACCAGGTGATGTCAATCTCAAAGGTTTTAAATGCCCAGACTCATCTGACCTTGCCCCAACAATCAGCACCATGGGTTCTTCTAAGCAGTTATCTAGAAAACTGAAACTGAAAATAGTTGACGCTCACAAAGCTGGAGAAGGCTATAAGAAGATAGCAAAGCATTTTCAGATGTCAATATCCTCTGTTCGGAATGTAATTAAGAAATGGCAGTCATCAGGAACAGTGGAAGTTAAAGCAAGATCTGGAAGACCAGGAAAAATATCAGACAGAACAGCTCGCAGGATTGTGAGAAAAACAATTCAAAACTTTGATTGCACGATCCCTCCAGAAAGATCTGGCAGACACTGGAGTTGTGGTACACTATTCCACTATAAAGAGATACTTGTACAAATATGGTCTTCATGGAAGAGTCATCAGAAGAAAACCTCTTCTACGTCCTCACCACAAAAATCATCGTTTGAACTTTGCAAATGAACATATAGACAAGCCTGATGCATTTTGGAAACAAGTTCTGTGGACTGATGAGGTTAAAATTGAACTTTTTGGCCGGAATGAGCAAAGGTACGTTTGGAGAAGAAGGGGCACAGAATTTAATGAAAAGAACCTCTGTCCAACTGTGAAGCATGGGGTTGGATCAATCATGCTTTGGGGTTGTGTTGCAGCCAGTGGCACAGGGAACATCTCACAAGTAGAAGGAAAAATGGATTCAATAAAATTTCAGCAAATTTTGGATGGTAACTTGATGCCATCTGTGAAAAAGCTGAAGTTAAAGAGAGGATGGCTTCTACAAATGGACAATGAGCCTAAACACACCTCGAAATCCACGGGGGATTACATCAAGAGGCGTAAACTGAAGGTTTTGTCATGGCCTTCACAATCTCCTGACCTCAACATAATTGAAAATCTATGGATAGACCTTAAAAGAGCAGTGCGTGACAGACAGCCCAGAAATCTCAAAGAACTGGAAGACTTTTGTAAGGAAGAATGGGCAAAGATACCTCAAACAAGAATTGAAAGACTCTTGGCTGGCTACAAAAAGCGTTTACAAGCTGTGATACTTGCCAAAGGGGGCAGTACAAGATATTAACTCTGCAGGGTGCCCAAACTTTTGCAGACGCCATTTTTTTGTTTTCTGTTATTTTGAAAGTGTAAATGATGGAAATAAAATCTATCTTTTGTTGACATATTATAAGAATGTCTAATCTGTAATTTGATGCCTTTTGGAGATTTTTCCATCTTTCCTTGGCTTCTTTATGCACATTAATACAAATTTTTAGCTGGGATGCCCAAACTTTCGATCCCCACTGTATATATACGTATATCTGCTACGGGGTGTCTGTGGATGCAGGAGGGAGGTCTTGTGTTTGGCTACAGTTTTAGAGTTTTTACTTCTTTTGTCTGTACAGCATTCCTTATTATTGTGGTGTAGATCATGGCTTGTTTTTTCCAGCAGATCCCTTTGCCCCTTTTTTCACCACAACTGTCCAATTTTTTTGTTTGTTTATTTGTTTGTTTTTTTACACCCAATTGTATAAAGCTGTATAATTATTTGCGTTATGTAGCTACTAAGAACATTTATGATGCTACAAATCTACAGTATGTGCAACCTGTAAATGATTGCATATGTTCAAGTACAAGTATAAAGATAAATAGCCGTAAAAACAGAATAGTGTTTTCATAATTAGCCTTTTTTAGTTGTGGGCTATAGTAGATGTCTGACTGTGTCTTTAGATGATGAATTCTCCATCATCTACAGCAGGGATCTTCAAACCTCTCAGTACAAGGGCCACATCGTAAATTTTACAAATATTTGTGGGCCAAAAAATAAATCAGTTTTGTAAATAAATGAATAAAATGTAAATTAATAAGCTCTCTTGTACAAACAGGAGTGGACTGTAGCATCCACTCTTACATCCCCGAGTACCTAGCAGAGTTCTTCTTTACATCCAAGAGTGCCCAGCATATTTCCACATGACATCCAGGAGTGCCCAGCAGAGTCCCCCCTGACATCTATGTGTGTCCAGCAGAGTTCCCCATTACATACAGGAATGTCCAGCAATGTCTCCCTTTACATTCAGGAGTGCCAAGCAGAGCGCTACCTTACATTTATGTGTGCCCAGCAGAGTCCCCCCCCATAACTATGTATGTTTGATACATAAATCGATGCATCAACTGTCAGCCAGCCGGGGTTGCTGCAGGCCAGACAAAATCTTTAAAGTGGACCAGATGTGGCCAACAAACTGTAGTTTAGCGACCTCTGGTCTACATGATTGGAGGTCTGGTAAGGGTGACTCTTTTGCCCCAATATAAATACTTAAAAGGGTCTTTCTTTCCCATGTCAGAAGCTCAGGCTTTTTTATTTTATTCTGGCATTGCTGTAGGGTACAAGTCCACCCACTTTCTTTTGTCCGTAATTTGGTGATCTGAAAAAGTTCTTTTAAATGAATGTCACAAAGCTAACAACAGTGAGTGGCTAATATTTTCCAGCAAATGCTGTGATTGTACTTAAATCAGAAATTTACCTTAGTCCAGAGTAATTCACTGTAGGCAGAATGCAAAGTGCACCCCACAGGGGCACTGGGGATGCACTTCCTGAAACCTGTGCCATGTTCCTCTTTCTTTCTCCTTCCTTTCTCACCATTTACAGTCAGACTTTCAAGGATGTTCCAGCTCTGATTGGTGTATGTAACTCTTGAATAATCACATCTTATACATTAGGCTTTCTGTATATAAGAGACAGCCAGGAGCCTACAGCAAGTGTATTTTAAGAATCCTTCTCCTACATCACAAGCACGGGTTTATGGACAAAAGGGAACAGGGTGGACTGGTGAACTAAAACTCAAGAACAAAAAGTATAAAGTAGGCTTTGTGTGCATCTCATCGCAATAACCTTTAGAAATGTACATTTACTAAAAGGTAAAATTTAAAACACAAGAAAAAATTTCCTTTTCTAGTGTATTACACCAGTTATAACTTGACCATTGGCCCCAAGAGTGATGAGGAGCTAAGACATTGGCACGTCATCAAAATGTCTCAGGAAATTGTTTTAAATTGCTAAAAAGTGGGCATTACACTAAGAATTACTAAGAAGGTTACCGAGCTTTACAACTACTGGCATTGAAGCCGAAGACAGCCTGCCCACCAAAGATTTCAAGGTATTGTAATGACTGAACCAAAATGGCTAATTCATTTAATGGAGACTAGTGATGAGCTGAACACCCACATGTTTGGTTCGCAGTTGAATGTTCGAACCGAATGAATATTCTACCGCTAACTTCGAACTCAATGCAAGTCTTTGGGACTCGAACTTATAAATTCAAAAGTGCCCATTTTGAAGGCTTACATGCAAGTTATTGGCCATAAATGGGATATGGGGACTTGGGTACTGTTGTGAGGGACATGAGTCAGTGAAAAAACAAATTCCAAAAAGTACTGTTTTTAAAAGAGTAGTAATTTTTCATTGCTTAAAGTAAAAATAAAAATTCTTTAAATGTTATGCCCGGGGGGGGGGGTTCCCTTAAACTACCTGCAAGTTGCATATTTGTACAATGTATAGAACCTGCTGCAGCAGGACTGACTTTTTTTTTTAACCACTTGCCTACCAGGCACTTATACCCCCTTCCTTACCAGGCCAATTTTCAGCTTTCAGCGCTGCCGCACTTTGATTGACAATTGCGCGGTCATGCAACATTGTACCCATATGAAATTTTGATCATTTTTTTCTCACAAATAGAGCTTTCTTTTGGTGGTATTTAATTGCCACTGGGCGCTTTACTTTTTGCGCTATAAATAAAAAAAGTGCAAAAAATTTGAAAAAAAAAAAATTTTCTTTGTTTCTATTATAAAATTTTTCAAACAGGTATTTTTTCTCCTTCACTGATGTGCGTTGATGAGGCAGCACTGATGGGCACTGATAGGCGGCACTGATGGGCACTGATAGGCAGTACTAATGAGGTGGCACGGATAGGCGGCACTGATAGACAGCACTAATGAGGTGTCACGGATAGGCGGCACTAATATGCAGCACTGATAGGCGGCACTGATAGGTGACACTGATGATGGGTACTGATAGACGGCACTGACTGGCATCACTGCTGGGCACTGACTGGCGGCACTGACTGGCACAACCCCTGGGCACTGACTGGTGGCACTGACTGGCAGCACTGCTGGGCTGCACTGGTGGGTGGCACTGGTGGGCAGCACTGGTGGGTGGGCACAGGTGGGTGGCACTGGTGGGCACAGGTGGGTGGGCACAGGTGGGTGGCACTGCTGGGCACGGGTAGGTGGCACTTCTGGGCACAGGTAGGTGACATTGCAGAGTGGCACAGGTGGGTGCACTGCTGGGCACAGGTGGGTGCACTGCTGGGCACAGGTGGGTGATCCGCTGGGCACAGGTGGGCGGAGCTAGTGGGCGCACTGCTGGGCACAGGTGGGCGGACCTTGCGGGTGGCACTGCTGGGCACCGATCATCAGGGCACTGATAATCAGTGTCCTGATGATCGGTGCCGATCCCCGCTGTGACAACTGCCGGTTCTCGGCAGTACTTTCCTCACGATCTGACAGCGTGAGGAAAGTGCAGCCGAGAACCGGCACTTGCATTTCCCTGTGATCAGCGTGTCATTGGACACCGCTGATCACGTGGTAAAAGGCCGGTATGATTGGCCTTTTACCACATCTCGTGATCAGCTGTGTCCGTAGGACACAGAGATCGCCGGGTGCGCGCCCCCTGGGGCGCACAGGAGAGCGCGTTCTGGGGGGACGTCATATGACGTCCACCCAGAACTGGCCGGCTGCAGTGAAGCCGTCATTCGGCTATCTGCGGTCGGCAAGAGGTTAAAATTACATTTTTATAAAAAAAACAAAAAACAGTGTGGGGTTCACCCTAAAAGTCATATCAGGCTCTTTAGGCCTATTAGGACTTTTAAGGGAATCCAACCTCTAAAAATGGGGGGGGGGGGCAAGCATGGGGTCCTCCCCAAATCAGAAGCTGAAACCTATCAAAACTTGGTACCTGCTGCCAGAAAAAAAAATCCAAATATGGTAGAGGTGGGAGGAGGAGGAAAGAGGGACTTCCTTTTTTATGTGAAGTTTTGCTTTAAAGGCTTGGTCCACCAGAAAGTGGATTTTTAGTTATAGGTGGAGCTTGATGGGCTAAAGGGGCCCCTGAATTTTTATATGTCTTGGATGTTCCTACAGTAAGATTTCCCTGCTCTAACTACAGCTCTGTTCTTGTATTCCTTAAAGTATTGGATGTTGTACCAACCTTGGTGTGTTTCAGCAGGAATAATGGGGGCCCCTCAAAATGGGCACAACAGGGAACTCAGCACACCGATTTCACCAAAAGAGTCCCTGAGAGACAGACAGAAGAAGCCGTCAGAGGGTCTACCCCACTGGAATTCTGCAAACACTGAAATAATCTTTTTTTTATTAAAGCGGACCTTCACCCTAAAGGACATGTGCATGCAAGTGCTAAGACGGCTAGCATGGAAGCCCAAATACTCCACCATCTTTGCACATACATGGAAAATTGCATGTGCAGATGTGCCGATGAACTGTGTCAGGACCCAAAGGCTGGACAGAGCCCATGGGCACATCTACACATGCATCACAGTGGTGGCACCAGAAAGGGGTGCGGAGCCACCTGAGAAGAGAACTGAAACTCTGCTTTAATTTGTGATAAGTCATTGTTGACCTCTCTTGATTTCTCAATGTTATGTTACTCCAGGAGCTTTGGTCACCGACCCAGAACAAGTATGCTGACTGTATCTTTCTCTCCACTTGGCCTTTTTCTAGTTGTAGAGTAGCCATTAAGTAAACTTGTCACTGACTCAGAATTAAGTCAGAGGATCAGCATGATAGCTACATGAACAAAAGTCAAGTTAGGAAAGTTAAGATTTGCATAATATTGTGGATGGATCCTACAACAGATCTATACAGTTGGGAGAAAAAGGCAAGACTTGAACATTTGTTGCCCTGTTTGAAAAAATGGAGCAATATTATGACCTTTACTTACTGTGGATCCTATGTAAAAGGAGAATGGAAAGGTTGAGTTGCCCCTCTATGCGGCCATCAGGTACAAATGGTAATTGTGTATGTAGAAAGAGTGTCCTTCCTCTTTATGCAGATAAAGGGCAGCAACAAACAGCCACATCAATGCCCCCCCCCCCAATCTTCTTTAAAACACTAAGCTGTACTTCAAACCAGACATTTTATTGGCAAGAGTGCTAGGGAGACAGAACAGTGAGAAATCGCACAGGACACACAGAGTCACCTGTCAGGCCTTTAACCTCCCTGGAACTGAGAGAGTCATTAATGGGTTAACCCTTGCCGTGCCCATTGCACTTTCTGCCCTCATAAGTAATTCATAATTTTCAAGTTGGCAACTAACTTAGGAAAAACAGCCTATGAAGGCTGTGATCTGTCAAGTTCACACATCTGACAGATGGTCAGGACAACTTGTGTAGGTCATTAAAGAGCTAACATAGAATTGCCTTCAGGCAAAGTTAGTAGATGGTGTGTCTGAAAATGGAGAAGGAAAACAAAATCAAATATATATAACTGAGAATGTAGTCTGTCCACTTACTTGAGACCAGTGACATCACTGAGAATGCAGCCTATCCATTCACTAGCGACCAGTGACATCGCTGAGAATGCAGCCTATCCATTCACTAGAGACCAGTGACATCACTGAGAATGTATCCTATCCATTCACCAAAGACCAATGACATTACTGAGAATGTATCCTATCCAAGTACTAGAGACCAGTGACATCACTGAGAATGTATCCTATCCATTCACTAGAGACCAGTGACATCACTGAGAATGCAGCCTATCCATTCATAGAAACCTGTGACATTGAGAATGTATCCTTTCCATTCACTAGAGAACAATGACATCACTGAGAATGTATCCTATCCATTCACTAGCGACCAGTGACATCACTGAGAATGCAGCCTATCCACTCACTTGAAACCAGTGACATCCCTGAAAATGCAGCCTATCCATTCACTAAAGACCAGTGACATCACTGAGAATGCAGCCTATCCATTCACTAGAGACCAGTAAGATCACTGAGAATGTATCCTATCCATTCACTAGAGACCAGCAACATCACTGAGAATGCATCCTATCCATTCACTAGAGACCAATGACATCACTGAGAATGTATCCTATCCAAATGCTAGAGACCAGTGACATCACTGAGGATGTAGCCTATGCATTCAATAGAGACCAGTGAAATCACTGAGAATGCAGCCTATCCATTCACTAGAGACCAGTGACATCACTGAGAATGTATCCTATCCATTCACTAGAGACCAGCAACATCACTGAGAATGCATCCTATCCATTCACTAGAGACCAATGACATCACTGAGAATGTATCCTATCCAAATGCTAGAGACCAGTGACATCACTGAGGATGTAGCCTATGCATTCAATAGAGACCAGTGATATCACTAAGAATGCAGCCTATCCACTTACTACAGATCCATTCACTAGACACCAGTGACATCACTAAGAATGCAGCCTATCCATTCACTAGAAACCTGTGACATTATTGAGAATGTATCCTTTCCATTCACTAGAGAACAATGACATCACTGAGAATGTATCCTATCCATTCACTAGAGACCAGCATCATCACTGAGAATGCATCTTATCCATTCACTAGAGACCAATGACATCACTGAGAATGCAGCCTATCTATTCATTAGAGACCAGTGACATCACTGAAAGTGTAGCCTATCCATTCATTTGAAACAGGTGAAATCACAGAGAATGTAGCCTATCCATTCATTTGAAACAAGTGACATCACAGAGAATGCAGCCTATCCATTCATTTGAAACCATTGACATCACTGTCATCACTTCCCTGCCAATGTTTCTGGGTTTGATCCTGCCCACTTGTGATTCAGTTCCTCCTGATACTTTCTACATAAATGATATGAAATAAGTATAAAATCCAGCAGGAAGTGAGGGAGCCCCTTATAATGGTCCCAACAGGTGTGAAGACCTTCGAACTTGGCTCAGAGATCTCACCAATAGAGTCCCCAGGAGATAGAAGAGGTTGTCATGTGCTGAAGCTTTTTAGCATCCACCTGAAAATAAAATACCAGTTCTGGGTGGACTTATCAAGTAAGTATTTATTTGGGCACTTTGAATATCATAATATCAAAATCAGAATACCTGGAAATAATTTCACTGATCAGGTTTATAAATGCATTGCAGTGAGAGTATCATGACTGCTGCGAGTTGGCGGCAGACCTATTATATCGAGTGCAATTCAAAGTCATTATTCTTATCTGTAGAATTTAACCTGATAGGCAATTAATTACTGATGTGAAAAGATGTTGGACCATTTGAAGGAGGAAACAGAAATTACAGGAAGTCCTTTTTGCCAGTTAATCTCATACAATTGCGTGTAATTGGACTGTGTTTTCTTAAGCGATTAACTGCCTGAGATTTTGGGTGGCAGAAAATTGGCCATGAAGACGAAGCTAATTTAGACAAATATTAGAAATACGGTTCTGGAAGCTTTATTCAGACTGCGCTTTTAAAACAGCAGGCCATGGAGAGTCCGACCACCAGACCTTTATGGGGCAGTTATGTGCTGAGGACATGAGTGATTGCCTGCTTGTGTCTGTTGGGATTGGAAAGTGTCTACAGACATACTAAAATCAATTAAAGGATCAGCCCACCCAAAAGTGATATTTTAGTTATAAATGGAGCCTGACAGGCTGAGTCAGCCCATGGCGTCTTAAATGTTTTTGGTGCTCCAAGAGTGAGATCTCCCTGACATAATATGGGGCTCTAGTTTTGTCCACCTGGGGTTCCTGCCCACCTTTGTGTGTTCCAATTCTTCTAAATACATAAGAAATCCAGCAGGGAGGGTGGGAGCACCTCATAGTGGCCAGATAGATTATATCAGTCATAATAATTATAAAACGTGTCTTGGAAATGTCCTGCTATTGTATATTCGCATCAGTCCCTGCCCTTGAGGAGCCTACAATCTAAAGTCTCAATCTCACATGCACATACTAGGGCCAATTCACTTACTAGCATGTCTCTGAAGCAGAGGAGGGATACAGGGAGAAAGTGCAAACTCTATGCAGGTGGTCTTGTGTTTGGGATTCAAACAAGGAAGGGAAAATGTCACCAGCACATGAGGATCATCAATACGTGTCCAGAGGTTTTAATGAACAATCACATAGTTACAGCAAGGCAACGTTTCAGAGTCTCACAGGACTCCTTCATTAGGTACGTCAGGTGCCTGATGAAGGGGTCCTGCAAGACTCCGAAATGTTGCCTTGCTGTAACTATGTGATCGTTCATTAAAACTTTTGGACCCATATTGGTGATCCTCGGTGTGCTGGTGACATTCTCCTTTGCCGATTCTGTTTGGTTCCAGCCGACGGTCGCTGCAGCACCCACTTATACACACAGCCATTTTTAACGCAGGAATGTGTGCGTTTGGATTGTACACTTGGGATTCAAACCAGTGACTCTAGTACTGCAAGGCAGAAGTGCTAACTACTAAACCACTGTATATGTACTACATAGATTTCAGAAATATTCCGTATCAGCCATATTTCATGCCGCTGCTGAGTGAGAGGGTCCACGTTCTGATACCAACACAGCTTTCTTTCTCTACTCACCCTATTAACAACCCCATTCAGGGCCCATTCACACTGAAGCGTTGTGTTAATGCACACACCTTGATGCATTATTATGTGTTGTGTTAACGCAGCCTATTTATTAGTAATAGGCTGTCAAAGCACCACAATGGATGCAAAATGTGATTGACCCTTTTTTAGCACCTTGCTGACCAACATACATATTGAAATGTCCAAGTAGCTATACCAGGATCATGGTTGCAGCTACAGCCAGGGAAGCAGCTAACCAAACATAATCTGGGCTTGGTTAGTTATGGATGACAGAGGAGACATCGGAGGTCTAATAGATGTTGATAGCAATAACAAAACAGAATAGATGTTGATAGCAATAAATGAAATCAAAAATGAAAAAAGTGTAAAAAAATAAAATACATTTAAAAGTACCCCACACAGCAATCAAATGCACACGTAGGTCCAGCACAGATATGTATACGGTGAATGCACTACTCATGTGAAGTATCGCCACAAACATCAGAGTGAGAGTAATAATTCTGGTGCCATAGTTCATGTTTAACTCTAGCTGATAACCTGGAAAGGCTTTTAAAGCGTCACCTATGGACAGTTTTGGTTCTGTAGTTTGTCGTCATTTCACAGGTATACACAACTTTACATCTTGACAAGTTTGGTATCTGTTTATTTGACACAACGTCATCATTTATAATTTACCAAAAAAATATAGGTATTATATTGTGTTTGTGTGTACTTAAATGCATTTAACCACTTGCCCTACTGATTCATGGCCGGGACCTGATGATCGGCTATGTACAATCACAGCCCATAGTCCTGTGTTGACATTTAACCACTTGCCCTCCTGAGGATTTACCCCCCTTCTTGACCAGGCCATTTTTTGCATTACAGCAATGTGTTACTTTAACTGACAATTGCGCAGTTATGCAACGCTGCACCCAAATTACATTTACATCATTTTTTCCCACAAATTGAGCTTTCTTTCGGTGGTATTTGATCGCCTGTGCGCTTTTTATTTTTTTGCGCTATAAAAAAACCCCAAAAATGCCAATTTTCTGTGACATGTCTTTGCTTAAAAAAAATCACAATCCGTGTAAATTAATTGGTTTACGTGAAAGTTATAGCGCTTACAAATGGCGGTATATATACTGGGATTTTTCTTTTTTTACCAGTAATGGCGGCGATCAGCGACTTATAGCAGGACTGTGGTGGACATTCTGACACTGGGGGGGAACTGACTTGGTGTCACTGACATCCCCAGTGACAACAACACAGTGATCAGTGCTAAAAAAAAGTACTGACACTGTACTAATGACACTGCTCGCCCCTCATGTTAACTCCATCCTGCCCAAAGGGTTAACTGTGTGCAGGGAGTGTTTTGCTAGGGGGCTGTGTCTGTGTGCTTTACTGTAATCACACTGCTCTGGATGGATGTACTGTGCTCAGCCATCCAGAACAGTGTGCCCGAGCTGACAGGGAGGAGAACTGTTCGTAAACAAAACAGTCCTCCTCCCCATCAGAGATCTTCGGAAATCAACAGGCGTCGGCGAGTAATTACCGTCTGGGACCTGGTGATTGACAGCTGTGGCCTCAAATGGCGGTGTGGGTAGAGCCCTACCCTACCCGGAAATACAAAATCTTGTGTATATATATATATATATATATATATACGTGATTTTGTGCACCCATGCTGCCGTGTAGCAGTATTTCTGCTATAGGGCGGTCGGGAAGTGGTTAAAGAGTACCTCCACTTTAGCTGAGAAAAAAAACATTCCCTTCTGGGTGTTACATTGCAGGCATTTTAACAAACTTTGTTGCAGATTCCTACCTTTTGTTATTCTGAAGAAATACCTGTTTGTGTGTCTGTCTGTGTCCATGTGTGGAGTGAATGTGAATAATTGTATAATTAGCAATCAGTTGCTCAACTTGCAGGGTTCTAATGAGGAAAGTGGCAGGGTTTGCATCCCTTTTAGACATGATTTCCCTTTGGGAGTATCTCACCAAAAATGAATAATAAAATTGATAACCCAAATCCATGTATAGTTTTTAGTCTGTGTGAAATGTATACAAAGATATAGAGTCTACAAACTATATGGTATATATATTTGAAAATTGATAAGACCTGATGTACTGACGGCCTATCCCATTTCTTGAGGCCCTAAAATGTCAGGACAGTACAAAATACCCCCAAATGACCGCTTTTTGAGAAGTAGACAGTCTGAGGTATTTAGAAATTAAATAAAATTTCTTTTCACAATCCTTTTTTTTTTTTACATACTGTCACCAGAGCAGTACAGAATCATCATATGACTGGCATGGCAGTGATTAGGGATACTGATTAGTGACTGTATGTAAAATAAATAAATACATTTTTCTAAAAAAAAATGTTTACTTTTTTTCTTTTTTGCTTGTTGTCATTCATGACTTTTGTTTACTATGTAACGTGATCGCACAGTGATCACTTGGTATCTGGGCTGCCCACAGAGACCCGATACTGAGCACTGCAGTCTGCTGTGGCCAGATCGCGCATGCCCCAGGGGGCGTGTGCAGTGTGCATGAGCACTGCACAGTATGAGTATGTCACGGTGCCTAGGGGGCCGCCCTCCCACAGTAAATGTACTGTTGGTGGTTGCCAAGTGGTTACAGATCACCTTTCAAGTTGTGAGTTCTAACTGTCTGATGGTCATCTCTTTCCACAACTTCCCGGATTCCCTGCATGCTTTGCATCTTCTCCCCTGCTTTTATTTTTCATTTCTAAGGACTACATGCCCCATGGTAACTTGCTGTCTGCAAACAGTGATTCCTGTACTGACTCCACCTCCTGAAACTCCTCCTCTCAGCCCCTCTGTAGATCAGAAGGCAGGCTGTGTGAAATGTGTGACTCAGCAGTTCTGTCCACAGGGCATAGTGACTACGTGTCACAGAAATCAAGGAAGTACATGTGTGAGGATCTTCACAAAGCAAGTTTACAAACGTCCACATCATTCCAATTAATAGCAGTAGGCGAGAAATAATGGAAACACAATGTGGAAATAAATATATAATTTTACATTTTGATCATAGATCAAAGCCACCTACCTGTGTTTTTTTACCTGAGTGTTGCTGTCTGTGTCCCCATTAGGGAGATTCACCCTTCCTATTTGTCCTCTTCACCGCTATCACTGAGAATGAAAGAAAATTGCAAATTTGGGGTTGTCACCAGAACAGGAATACTACTAATGGTGATGATCAGTGAATTATAATGGGACTGCGATAGTGCAGTATCACCAGTCACACTAATACAGTGATCAGTGATAATAATATACACTGTCACTGTACTAATGACACTGGCTGGGAAGGAGTTAACATCTAGGACGATCAAGGGGTTAAATGTGTGCCTACCAGTGTGTAATGTGTGTATTATGTGCTACTTTTACTATGAGATTTCTATGTTTCTCATCCCTGCTTTGCGGGGATGAGAAACAATGAGATTGGTCCTTCTCTACAGAGCCCTGTCTTAACCACTTCCCATCCACCCTATATCAGAAATACTGCTATAGGGCAGCACGGGTGTGCAAAATCGCGTATATTTACATGTGATTTTGCATTTACGGGTAGGGGGTGCGCATGAGCACCCTACCCGCGCCGCCATTCGTGGCTGCGGCTGTCACTCACTGGGTCCCAGCCAGTAATTACTCACTGGCACCCGGTGATTTCTGAAGATCTCTGACGGGGAGGAGAACTGTTTTGTTTACTAACAGTTTTCCTCCCTGTCAGCTCGGGCATACTGCTCTGGATGGCAATGCACAGCACAGCCATCCAGAGCAGTGTGATTACAGTGAAGCACACACACACCTCCCCCTTCGTAAAACACTCCCTGCACACAGTTAACCCTTTGATCGCCCCTCATGTTAACCCCTTCCTGCCCAGTGCCATTAGTACAGTGTCGGTGCTTTTTTTGTCAGTGACACCAAGTCAGTTCCCCCCAGTGTGAGAATGTCCGCCGCAGTCCCGTTATAAGTCGCTGATCACCGCCATTACTAGTAAAAATGTAAAAAAATTTAAAATTCCAGTATATATACCGCCATTTGTAAATGCTATAACATTCACGTAAACCAATTAATTTACACGTATTGGGATTTTGTTTTAGCAAAGGCATGTAGCAGAATACATTATGGTGTAAATTTATGACGAAAGTAGATTTTTAACATTTTTTTTTACTGGACATGTTTAATAGCAAAAAGTAAAAAATATAGTTTTTTTTCTCTAAATTGTCTCTTTTTTTTTATAGTGCAAAAAAAAAATGCACAGGCAATCAAATACCACTGATAGAAAGCTCAATTCGTGGGAATAAAAGGACATAATTTCATTTGGGTGCAGTGTTGCATGAAAGCGCAATTGTCAGTTAAAATAACGCAGCGCCGTAACGCAAACAAAATGGCCTGGTCAGGAAAGGGAGTAAATCCTCAGGAGAGCAAGTGGTTAAATGTCAACACAGAGCTATGGGCTGTGATTGTGCATAGCTGATCATCAAGTCCCAGCCATGAATCTTTGGCAGGGAGTGGCTGACACACGGCCCGCTGTGTACAATCACAGTGGGGGGGTGATGCGTATGTGTGGTCCCAAACCAAGAAGCAGGTAGCGACGTACCAGTACGTTGCTTTGCTTGCACAGGGCACCAGTCTGCAGTACACTGCAGGTGAGCTGTTCGCAAGTGGTAATAAAGTACGCTTCCCCCAAAAAATAATGTCCAAAGTTAATCACATCAGTCATGATATAGATTTAGCATCAATTACGATGAGAGATGCCACCAATGCTCCCCCCTTACAAATGACAGATATCTGGCACTGCTCGAATGTAAACATAGTGGTGGGGATCCTGGGCAACACCATTGACTAAATATGATCAGCACCATATTTGGACAATGATGTCGCCCCGGATCATCCCTGTGGCTGTTTACATTCCAGGAGGTATCTGGCATGTCATATAGTGGTGGCAGTGCTACTGCTTCCAGGTGATGTTCAGGCAAGCTAAGTGGCCAGGTTCAGGTTGACCAGCTTGTTCCCAGATTTGAAGCTCACCCCTAGTTGGATGTTAGGCTTTAGTTTGGTTCAGCTGTAGCTCTTTGGTAACATATGGCCTCTAACAGTTCTGGCACCAAATGTCAGCTGAATCTTACCAGCTGGTGAAGGGGAAGGATGTCATCTGGGTGTTATATATGAAACCTTGAAGGTTATCACTGCCAAATTGTTAGCTGCTCTGAGAAGTTGCTTAACCATTTGCATGAGATCTCCCTGCTTGAATGACCCCCAGTGTACCTCCCAGGGATGGCATAAGTAGAATACTTTTTTGGTGGGTTCTATCTGTCCTTAGCAGGAAACTTGGCTGCCAAAAGGGGCCATCCTCAGGGTGGTTGGAGGTTCCATTTGCTCCTTACTCAGATCTTTTTGTACATCTGGTGGGAGAATTAGTAGGATACAGAAAACAGTGGTGCCTGCAACCAAGGCATCTCAAAGGAGCCGAACTGGCTATGTGACTTTTCTTGTCTGAAATACTAAAAGGCCCAAGAACTGTAATACTGTTATTGCAAGAGGCTGAATGCAGATGAATTAAAGTATATGCAATTGCACTTTTTTTTAAAGATTTAAACCACTCAGTATTCTTTGGGCACCTCTGACCCATTGGGGGGATGTCCGATCACTTCTGGTATGTCAGATACCACATTATTTGCATTCTCTCATTTACTTGTTGCATGGGTTTTTATTTAAAATAAATATTTGTTTTTTTAAGAATGAGGTTGAAGCAATAGCCTGGTGACAGAGGTGTTCGAACTTTTTAGAGCAAGGGCCACTCAAGTGATTTGGTAACTGGTTGCAGGCGACAATGGAATGAAATGGTTCCCAACTTTTTTATTTTGAATAGCATAATGAACATTTTCCTCCTGCAGCCACTGAATGCCGGCAAGAGGGAGAGAAGGAGAAGCCAGATTTCAGCAGTTGCAAAAGGAAAATGGAGAGGATCGGTTCCTGTATGTGCTTCCTGTCCAAGTGTAAAACAGAGCGTGACAGGGAGGCTGCATGGGCCCCCTGGAGCATGGGGCAGGGTTGCCATTTTGACCCCTAATGCTATTCCAGTGATTGGCAGTGTGTGGTAAAAACACATCTCAACTATGGAGTTTTACTGCCCCCAAACTGCAAATGTAAATGGTGTATTTATATTTGTGTGTATGTTGAGCAGTCCTCACCTCCAGTTGCACCCAGTTTACGACTGTAGCCTGGTTCCTATGAGACATCCCCCACTATTCATGTGAGCCTTATCAGCTTCTAATTGGGGTGGAGTTGAATGCTCATTTGAGCATCTCCCTATAAATTTAGATCAGCTCATGGGGGGAGATCTCTGATGGGGGGCACAGTCTCTGATGGAGTGCGGCTTCGAAAGAGTGCGAAGCAGTTAAACACAGCAGTTGAACTTAGGCAGCAGAAAGACACAACAACAGCAAGAAACTCTACTGCATGCTGGACAGACTGCAAGCAAACACCCTGGGAAACATCTCTTACATGCCTGAGTCCCACTCTGTGTACCTTTATATAATACACTCCTCTTCATACTACTATCCTCTGTTCCCAAATCTCATTTCTTTACCCCTCTGCTCCACCCCAAAACTTGCACATCTCCCCCTCATTGCTATCATCTCCCTACTACTGCTCTCATCACCCCCCAAAATGCCTCTTCTACTCCTTCTCATTTTCCTCTCCTCCATTCCCAAAATCCATTCACTATATCCCTCTGCTCCTCCTAAACATTTGTATATTGTGTCCTCACTGCTTCCTTCGCCCCTCTATGGCACCCACCACCTCCTCCTATTATTCCACTCTCCCACTGACCCGAACACCTCCACTAGGAGTTTCTCACGCTCCTGCACATCCCGCCCCCATGCCACCTTTCTCATTCTTCTCCTCCTCCTAGCCGCGGGAGACATCTCCCCGAATCCTGGCCCTCCACCACCTCCCTCACCCACACAACACCCTTCCGCCTCCATGTCCTACCGCAACCCCCGCAACCTAGTATCTGTCCCCCTGCTCCCTAAAATCTCCCCCCCGTTTTCATGTGCACTCCTGAACGCCCGATCGGTGTGCAACAAGCTTACCGCCATCCACGACCTCTTTGTTTCCCGCTCCCTCAACCTCCTGGCGATCACAGAAACCTGGATCCAGCCCACTGAATCTACCTCCCCTGCTGCACTCTCCTATGGAGGTCTCACCTGGACCCACTCACCCAGACCTAACGGTCGTAAAGGTGGTGGGGTTGGTCTGCTCCTGTCACCGCAGAGCACCTTCCGAGTCCTCCCAAACCCCCCCTCCCTATCCTTCTCCTCCTTCGAGGCCCACTGCGTCCGACTATTCTCCCCAACCCCCCTGAAGATTGCTGTGATATACCGGCCTCCTGGATCCATACCCCGCTTCCTGGATGACTTTTCCTCCTGGCTACCCTTCTTCCTCTCCTCTGAGCTACCCACCATCATTCTTGGAGATTTCAACATCCCTGTCAATCTTGACAACCCAGACACAGCCCGTCTCCTCCACTTAACCTCCTCCTTTGCACTTGCACAGTGCATACAATCCACCACCCACTCCGACGGTAATATCCTTGATCTTGTCTTCTCCAACCGCTGCGCTCCCCACAACCTCACTAACACCCCCTTCCCTCTCTCTGACCACAACCTGATCACCTTCTCTATCTCCTCGTCCTCCAACGCCTACCCCTCCAAATGTCACACTACTACCAGCCGTAACCTCCGCAACCTTAACCCTGCCCCCCTCCACTCTGCAGCTGATCAACTCCACGACCGCATCCTCCCCCTGTCCTGCCCCGACTTGGCTATGACTGCCTACAACAACGCGCTGTCAGCAGCCCTCGACTCACTAGCGCCTTTAACCACACGCAACATCAGACTCCGACCGCTCCAGCCCTGGCAGACTGATCACACCAAAACCCTCAAACGACGCAGTCGTGCCCTGGAGCGACTATGGCGCAAAACAAAATCCCAACAAGCTTTCACCTGCTACAAATCTGCCTTCCGCACCTACACCTCCTCCCTCCACGCAGCCAAACAAGCCTACTTCCTGACCCTCATCAAGGCCCTCTCCTCCAATCCTCGCCGACTCTTCTCCACCTTCAACTCTCTACTCTCTCCACCCCCACCTCCACCCAGCACCTCACTCACCGCCCTTGAGATTGCCAATCACTTCAAAAACAAGATTGACACAATTCGCAAGGACATTGCCGCAACTCACACCCCCTCTCAACCCGTCCCCTCTCACACAGCTACCCCCTCATCCCCCCTCCCCCTCAACATTACCCGCAGGGACTTCGTCACTGCTCAAACTCCCTCCAACCCTGTTCCCCCTCACTCAGCTACCCCCTCATCACCCCTCTCCCACGGCCCCACCACTGCTCTGACCTCCACTCCCACCCCACCCTGCATTCCTCATACTGAAGCTCCCCCAACACTCCACACCTTTGACCTTACTACCATCGAGGAAGTTTCCAAGATCCTCTCTGATGCCCGCCTCACCACCTGCCCCCTCGACCCTATCCCCTCACAATTCCTATGACCTCCCTCCCCCTCCATCCTACGCTCCCTCACCCACATCTTTAATCTCTCCCTCTCCTCCGGCACTTTCCCCTCCCCACTGAAGCATGCACACATCACCCCCATACTTAAAAAGCCCTCCCTGGACCCCAATGACCCGAACAACCTCAGAC
This sequence comes from Staurois parvus, assembly GCF_062004578.1. NCBI lineage: Eukaryota > Metazoa > Chordata > Amphibia > Anura > Ranidae > Staurois > Staurois parvus. Next base: position 10,297,951 of record NW_028317950.1, on the reverse strand, counting down.
CCATCTCCCTGCTCCCACTTACATCTAAACTCCTCGAGCGCCTCGTCTACACCCGCCTATGCTCTCACCTCAACAACAACAACCTCCTCGATCCCCTAGAGTCTGGCTTCCACCCCCTACACTCCACCGAAACCGCCTTACTCAAACTCTCCAACGACCTTCTAACCGCCAAAACTAATGGCCACTATTCAGTGCTCCTACTCCTTGACCTCTCTGCGGCCTTCGACACAGTTAACCACCCCCTCCTCCTCAAAATACTACACTCCCTCGGCCTCAGAGATTCTGCTCTCTCCTGGCTCTCATCCTACCTGTCACAACGCTCTTTCAGCGTTACCTATAATGCTACCACCTCCCCCTCACTCCCCCTCTCTGTTGGGGTCCCTCAAGGCTCTGTCCTTGGGCCCCTTCTCTTCTCCATCTACACCTCCTCCCTTGGCCAACTCATACACTCTCACGGCTTCAACTACCACCTCTATGCCGACGACACACAAATCTATCTCTCAACCCCCCACCTCACCCCCTCGGTCTCTGCCCAAATCACACACCTACTGAGCGACATATCAGATTGGATGTCGCTCCACTTCCTTAAACTGAATCTCTGCAAAACCGAGCTCCTTGTCTTCCCCCCAGCCCGAACCCCACCCCCCATTGACTTCTACATCACATCCAACAACGCCAATATCAAACCCGCTCTGCAGGCCAGAGTACTTGGTGTCATTCTGGACTCCAACCTATCCTTCCAGCCCCAAGTCCAATCTTTAACAAACTCGTGCAGACTCCACCTCCGCAACATCGCCAAAATCCGCACGTTCCTAACCCCAGAAACCACTAAGCAGCTCATCCACTCCCTCATCATATCACGACTCGACTACTGCAACTCCCTCCTCACTGGCATGCCTCGCCGCTGGCTATCCCCGCTTCAGTCGATCCTGAATACGGCTGCCAGACTCATTCACCTTTCCAACCGCTCCATTTCCGCCACCCCCCTCTGCCAATCCCTCCACTGGCTTCCGATTGCGCAACGGATCAAATTTAAGATCCTAACACTGACGTACAAAGCTGTCCACCACACTGCCCCGAACTACATCACTGACCTAATATCCAAGTACCGCCCAGCACGCACACTCCGCTCCTCACAAGACCTCCTTCTCTCTAGTTCCCTGGTTTCCTCCTCCCATGCCCGCCTCCAGGACTTCTCCAGGGTGTCACCCATCCTCTGGAACTCCCTTCCCCAACCCATCAGATTATCACCTACTCTCCTCTCCTTTAGGCGCACCCTGAAAACCCATCTCTTCAGGGAAGCCTACCTCACCCCCTGCTAACTTGCTGACCTCCTCCACTCTTCCTACCACTCCATCCCCCACAGCTATCTCCTCCTGTACCACTATCCCATCCCTTCTAGATTGTAAGCTCGAAAGAGCAGGGCCCTCGATCCCCTCATGTTTTGCATTGTATTGGTATTGTTCTGTCACATGTTCTGTCCCCCTTTGTAATGTACAGCGCTGAGCGAACTATTGGCGCTTTATAAATACTGTATAATAATAATAATGTAAATGAGCCCTTACTATCCTGAGCTCCCTATAGGGCTACTTTCACTATGATACTCTACAGTTTACCCACAGTGCAACTGTGGCTTCCCTGCGGGTTAGCTGCACTTTGCCATAGACTTCTATTATGTCTTTCGGGTGTGGTGCATTTTCTGAAAGCGCACCAAATCTGCAGGACATAATAGAAGACTATGGCTCAGTGCAGCGAACCCACAGGAAAGCTGCAGGTTCACTTCACTGCAACCACGGTTCAGTGTGAAAGCCGCCTAATAGTTGTTAACCCTTATGTGCTAACATGCCCAGTGCAAAAGCGCAGCGTATGCGTTGTTTAATACACTGACCTTCTTGTCCTCTTCTGCTGGCATCTCTGTCCATCTCCAGACTGCTAGAAGGTTCGCAGGCAAAGTGCACTTCGTAAAACTCCACCTGGAACAGGAGCTGGTACTACAGAGGAAGCATCAACTTATGTGGCTCCTGCTCCCATCGGGGCCACCTACTTCTTCCACTGCTGGCTCCAGTTCTGGCTCCATGCTCTCTGCTGCTCTGGGATAGCAGGTTGGCAAACCCAGATCGCGCTCAATGGGCTGCCGACCCGGGGCATGCGCTTCCCAGGTTTGAGGTCGCAGGCCACATCAAAGGGCTCCATGTGCCACAGGTTGAGCACCCCTGGGTTGAGGCAATAACCAGGATTTTAGTAGGCAGTGACCATTTATGATATACAGTCATATGTAAAAGTACACTCTAAGGAAATTGTTTTTTTTCAACATATTTAAACAGACAGTCATTAGATTTTCATTCAAACAGTGCCTACATGACATGACATCAGCTGACAGCGGGCCTCAGCCTGCTGTCAGCTGAAAACGGGTCTCAGGAGTGCAGAACGAACTGCACTCCTGTGGTCCACAGGAGTAGTAAAGCCGAAAGAGCTTTGGCCCTACTTCTTTAAATAAAAACACTAGGAAATTTGCCTTTTTAATCATTTATTCAACAAAAATATCAATAGATGCAATGGTGCACTCTGCTAAAATTAATATACCCTTGACTCCAGGAGCAGGTATTGCCCATTTTAGGCAAAATTAAGAATTTTTGAGAACTGCCCACCAATATTTGACCACTTCTCCATGCAAAATACCTTCAATTGCAGAATGTTTGTGAGTTTCCTTGCATGAATTGCCCCTTTCAAATCCCATAACATTTCAATGGGATTCAGATCAGGGCCTTGACTAGTCCATTCGATAAACATCTATATATTTATTTTCTTTTTGAGTCATTCCTTTTGTGGAATTTATAGTGCTCTTTGGATAATTATTATGTTGAAAGATCAGTTTCCAGTTTACCATCAAGTTAGCCTCACATTCTCACCAAGAACACTTTGATATGATGCAAAATTCATAGTTAATTTGATAACTGCAAGCTAAAAATGCCTACTTTTAATGTGGCCAAACAACTCTCTATCTTTCATTGATCAGACCACAGGTCTGGTTTTTGCCTATACATTTAATGACAAACTGTAGTCTTGCTTTTTTGAACAGCAAAATTATTTTTCCACACAGATTCCCCAGGCACATTAAATTGGTAAAATCTCTTTCTGATTATAGATCCCCCAATACAATTTGGGGATTTTGGAAGATTTATTTTAGCATCAAACAGTCAGCTCTTGGGCTGATTTGCTGGGTTAACCATTCCTGAACAAATTGTCAGTCATTTGAAATCTAAGACATTTGCAGATTCAGTTCCATACAGTAGAATGACTGAGTTCAAATAATTTAGCAATCTTTTTAATTGTTAGACTTATAGGTATCCACAATTTTCTGAGGGCCTCAGGGCTCATTCACACTAGTTTTGTTCTCTGAACTTGCAGAGTGGCCCCCATTCACTTTGTAGTTTTCAGCAGGTGTAGCTCCCAACAAACCAAAGGGTATGACTACTGTAACGGAAGCAGCATATGTACACCCTCGGCTGCTGCTTCTGCAGCAAATGGGGGTAGCGGTTGGGGGTGGTAAAAACACAGGTTTTACAGCCCCATCAGCTAGTGTGACCAAGCCTTTTGAAAATTATTGACACCCACCCACCCTGCCACCACGTATACAGTTGCAAGAAAAAGTATGTGAACCCCTTGGGATTACGTGGAGTTTTGCATGAATTGGGCATAAAATGTGCTCTGAACGTCATCTAAGTCACAACAATAGAAGAACACAGTCTGCTGAACATAATACTACACAAACATTAGATGTTGCCATGGTTTAATTGCACATAACATGTAAACATTCACAGTGCAGGGAGGAAAAAGTATGTGAACCTTTGGACTTAATAACTGGTTGACCCTCCTTTGGCAGCAATAACCTCAACCAAACGTTTCCTGTAGTTGCAGATCAGACCTGTACAACGATCTGGAGTAATTTTGGACCACTCCTCTTCACAAAACTGTTTCAGTGTAGCAATATTCTTGGGATGTCTGGTGTGAATCTCTCTCTTAAGGTCATGCCACAGCATTTCAATCGGGTTGAGGTCAGGACTCTGACTGGGCCACTCCAGAAGGCGTATTCTGTGCTGTTGCAGCCATTGTTTTGTTGAATTACTTGTATGCTTTGGGTCATTGTCCTGTTGCATCACCCATCCTCTGCGGAGCTTCAGTTGGCGGACAGATGGTCGTACGTTTTCCTGCAAAATGTCTTGATAAACTCTGAAATTCATTTTCCCATCAATGACAACAATCCATCCAGGCCCTGAGGCAGCAAAGCAGCCCCAAACCATGATGCTCCCTCCGCCATGTTTTACAGTGGGGATGAGGTTTTGATGTTGGTGTGCTGTGCCTTTTTTTCTCCACACATAGTGTTGTGTGTTCTTCCCAAACAACTCAATCTTGGTTTCATCTGTCCAAAGTATATTTTGCCAGTAGTGCTGTGGAACATCCAGGTGCTCTTTTGCAAACTTCAAACGTGCTGCAATATTCTTTTTGGACAGCAATGGCTTCCTCTGTGGTGTCCTCCCATGTACTCCATTCTTGTTTAATGTTTTCCTTATTGTAGATGTGTCAACAAAAATGTTAGCATGTGCCAGAGATATCTGTAGGTCTTTAGCTGACACTCTGGGATTCTTCTTTACCCCATGCAGCATTCTGCGCTGTGCTCTTGCAGTCATTTTTACAGGACGACCACTCCTAGGGAGAGTAGCAACAGTGCTAAACTTTCTCCATTTGTAGACAGTCTGTCTTACCGTGGACACATGAACATCAAGGCCTTTGGAGATACTTTTGTAACCCTTTCCAGCTTCATGCAAGTCAACAATTCTTGATCGTAGGTCTTCTGAGAGCTCTTTTATGCGAGGCATGGTTCACATCAGACAGTGCTTCTTGAAACCAGTAAACCCAAAACAGGTGTGTGTTTTTTAAGGGCAGGACAGCTGTCAGCAACACATGCAATATCATCACACTGATTGGAGTCAAGTTTGGCTCACTCCTGGCTCCAATTAGCTCTGGGAGAAGTCATTAAGCTAGGGCCTCACATACTTTTTCCTCCCTGCACTGTGAATGTTTACATCTTATGTGCAATTAAACCATGGCAACATCTAATGTTTGTGTAGTATTATGTTCAGCAGACTGTGTTCTTCTATTGTTGTGACTTAGATGACGTTCAGAGCACATTTTATGCCCAATTCATGCAAAACTCCACGTAATCCCAAGGGGTTCACATACTTTTTCTTGCAACTGTAGCTGGTGTAAAGGGTTGTACTCCATTAGGCTAGGTTCACACCTATGCAGTTTCAGTTTGATCCCTTTCTGCAGTGCTTTGTGTGCTGTGTTTTGTGTTTTTGCACATGCGTTTTTGACCTGTTTTGCATTTTTTGTCTTGTTGCTAGGCAGATTAAAACGTGTCAAAAACACACTACATGCTTTTCTGCAGCGTCTCCATTGAAGTCTATAGAACAAAAAAATCCCAACTTTTTGCAATTAAAAAAGTCCCTGACCCTTTCCAAAAATCGCACTGGGTGAAAACACGGAGATGTGAACGTGTGTCATAGGAAATCATGGTAAATGGACTGTAGTGCGTTTCTGCAAAATGGTGATGGTGAATGTAGGGTGTGCTTACTTTTTCCACCTGACTAATCAGTCATTTAAATTATGGGAATTAATACAGCCTGCCAATTTTATGTCATTGTTTCAATGAAGATATAATGTTTGCTCAGGAAATAATTCTGTGCATTTTACTAAATAGTTTTGACCAAAATACAAGCAATGTAAATTTGATTGATGGGCAAATGCTTTTTGTAAAAAACAAAAAAAAACTGAGGACTGCCTCCACAGATCCAAAGAGTCATAGTAAATTGAGAAGTCCCTATCTGTCTACTTGTTCTGGGTCCATGGCTCAAAGTATGGAATCAAAAGGGGTCAACGTAACAGCCAGACTGGGCTGTATTTACTATAATGGCACCCATAGGCCAGTACCTAGGGCAGCAAAATAAAGGGGGCAACACCAAGCCTTCATTCTGAGTGGCACCTGCCTGCATATACTATTTCTTGCCAGCACCTGTGCATTGGGGTGCCATTCAGAATGGTTGTGATTGTAAACCCACAAGTGGTTGTAAACCCTCACATATGCCCAGTGAAGTTGCAGGCCTCGAGTGATACACAGAGATGAAAAAATATCCTCCTTCATAAGTTGTACCTATTTATCAACAGTCTTTTCTTCTCTACATCTAATCAAAGTGTAGAATTTCTACAGCTCATCTGAGATTCCAGAAAGTAGGGGTGGGGAGCTGATGTCACACTCTGTAGAGCGATGTAAAACGAACTCTGAGAGCTGATTGTAGGGACCCCAACACACACACAGCTCACGGGAACAGAGCTGAGGCCGTCAATCACAGGCTGTGTACTGTCACCTTTTTTCTCTTGGTGTCAGGAAAACTACTCAGATGTGACTCATGCAGATAGCAGAGGAATGAGACAGCAGACAGAAATGACACTTAGTTATCTGGGTTGAGACAAGTACACACTACAGAAGGATATGCTTTGTTCATATTTCATGTCAGAGGTTTATTGTGCAGTGCTGCAGATAGATGGTGTAAAGGGACCCTTATTATATGAATCACATGACATAAGGGGCAGATATTTTTTACAAGGGTCATCCTGCATTTGTGCCTTAGGACATTATGAGGTCTATACATGGCCATTTAGCCAGGCAACTCAAATTTTTTGAAGGAGAAGTCAGTAATGACAATTTCTCTTTGAAATGAAACCAATAATAATATTCTAGAATGCAGCTGTATTGTTGGTACGGAAGGCTGGCAGACTTGGCACCGAGGAGACTGGACAGCCCCATCAGGATGGGATGTAAGGCATTGCAATGCTGTGTATAATAATATAAAGTACACGGCTGCTCTTTTTATGTGGTCACCTACATCACCTAGGTTAGAATTACTCAGCAGTTAACGTGGGAGTTAATTATAAAGCACAGACTATAACTATCGCCTACACACAGCACAGGCAGACTATTTTCAAACTGCGTGTCAATTCAAAAGTAGCCAATTGTCTCTTTAAAAAAAAAAAAAGTGTCCCTCAGGTGTAACTGCCTGAAAGTAGCATTGTTCGCCCGCAGTGGCCAATCATCTTTCATCTTTTGTGACACCAAAGCATGCTAAGCAGCGAAAAAGGAATACGCTAACGAGTCACATGACCCCGGGGAGGGAAAATGGCTAATTGGGCCCAGTTTGGACATTTTCACTTAGGGGTGTACTCACTTTTGTTGCCAGCGGTTTAGACATTAATGGCTGTGTGTTGAGTTATTTTGAGGGGACAACAAATTTACACTGTTATACAAGCTGTACACTCACTATGTCACATTGTAGCAAAGTGTCATTTCTTCAGTGTTGTCACATGAAAAGATAGAATAAAATATTTACAAAAATGTGAGGGGTGTACGTACTCACTTCTAAGAGATACTGTAAAATGTACATTAGGCCATTTGGTAGATGTTGAAAGTTAAATCCCCTGACAGTCTCTTCTATCTATCAGGGAGTGTACTGGTGAGACCTCTGTGCTGAGTTCCCGACTCCTGGCAGTGCATACCCCCTGTGACATGGGCGTTTGGGACCATACAATGTAACATTTGGGTGTTTTTCCCCCACCCAGGAATAACAGTTGCAGCATATAGCTGCCCACAGAAATCAGTGGCTGTATACAGGTATATGCTGATACTTGCATACAAATGCACATGGGTACGGGCATATGCCCCTAGACACAAACAGCACCCAAGGTCATACACATGTGCGTTTTTAAGCAAGTACTGGCATATTCTCATTCAGCCACGCACAGCCATATACAGCACCTGTGCCTCTTGGATGTGGAAAAACACAAAAGTTTTACATTGTCCAGGCGTCCATGTGCATGAGGCTTTATGAGGGGCCCCCACCATCTCTGCTGGATTCTTCATTTATTTGATATTAGTAAGAATGAAACAGGAGGAGCCAAGACACTGGGGTCCCTCTGCACACCAAGCTCTATCTGTAACTGAAATACAGTTGTTCTCAAAAGTTTGCATATCCTTGGAGACAGGGGCGGACTGACAACTCATGGGGCCCCCGGGCAATAGGGGATCATGGGGCCCCTGTGTCCTTGCCCAAACTCAAAAAAGCCTATGAAAAAAGTACCAGGGGCATCTCATGGGGCCCCCTACTGACCCCGGGCCCTCGGGCAGTGCCCGAGTTTCCAAATGGTCAGTCCACCCCTGCTTGGAGAATGTATACAGTATGTAGCACTTTTAAAGAAAACATGAGTGAGCAGGCAAAACACGTTTCTTTTATTATTTTAAGGGATTAATATTCTGTAACTGTAGGTCATAACAGACTGACACAATCATAAAACAAAACATGGCAGTAAGAAAACAAATGAAATAACCCCTGTTCAAAAGTCTGCATACCCTTAGTTCTTAATACTGTGTATTGCCCCCTTTAGCATCAATGACAGCTTGCAGTCTTTTCTAATAGCTGTATATGGGGTCCTGACAGGGGCGGACTGAGCATTAGAGCTCTCGGTCACTGCCTGAGGGCCCGGGGTCAGTAGGGGGCCCCATGAAATGCCCCTGGTACCTTTTTTATAGGCTTTTTTGAGTTTGGGCAAGGATACAAGGACCCCATGAGTTGTCAGTCCGCCCCTGGGCCCTGAAATCTTGCAGGTGGTATAGCTGCCCATTCATCTTGGCAAGATGCCTCCAGGTCATGCAAAGTCTTTGGTTGTCTTGTATGAACCACACGTTTGATATCTGCCCAGAGTGGCTTGATTGCATTAAGATCAGGAGACTGTGATGGCCACTCCAGAACCTTCACCTTTTTCTGCTGTAACCAATGGAGGGTCAACTTGGCTTTGTGCTTAGGGTCATTGTCGTGCCGAAAAGTCCAAGAGCGTCCCATGCACAGCTTTCGTGCAGGAGAATGCAAATTGTCTTCCAGTATTTTCTGATAACATGCTACATTCATCTTCCATCAATTTTCACAAGATTCCCTGTACCTTTAGAGCTCTCACCCCCCCAAAACATCAGTGAGCCACCACCATGCTTCACAGTGGGGATGGTATTCTTTTTGCCGTGGGTCTTGTTGACCCCTCTTCAAACATAGCACTTATGGTTGTGACCATAAAGCTGTATTTTGGTTTCGCCACTCCAGATTACAGGGTGCCAGGAGCTGTGAGGTGTGTCAAGGTGTTATCGGGCATATTGCAAGCGGGCTTTTTTGTGGCATTGCTGCAGTAAAGGCTTTTTTCTGGCCACTCGACCATGCAGCTCATTTTTTGTTAAAGTATCATTGTATTGTGCTCCTTGAAACAACCACAGCATTTTTTTCCACAGCAGTCTGGATTTATCCTGAGGTTACCTGTGGGTTTTTCTTTGTTTCCTGAACAATTCTCCTGGCAGTTGTGGCTGCAATCTTTCTTGGTCTACCTGACCTTGGCTTGGTATCAAGAGATCCCCTAATTTTCCACTTCTTAATAAGTGATTGAGTCGTACTGACTGGCATATTCAAGGCTTTGGATATCTTTTTATATCCTTTTCCATCTTTAGAAAGTTCCACTGCCTTGTTACGCAGGTCTTTTGACATTTCTTATCTGCTCCCCATGGCTCAGTATCTAGCCTGCTCAGTGCATCCTTGTGAGAGCTAACAAACTCATTGACTATTTATACACAGACACCAATTGCAATTTAAAAAGCCACAGATGTGGGACAATAACCTCTAATTGGCATTTTAACCCGTGTGTGTCACCTTGTGTGTCTGTCATTCCAGGGTATGGAAACCTTTGATCATGGCCATTTGGGTGATTTCTGTTATCATTATGATTTAAAAAGGAGCCATTTGATCACTATCCTCAAATAAAAGACAGGTTTTCTTTTTTTGCATGATCAGTCATATTTCAATATCAATGCCAAAATGTCTCGATTTCTGCCAGGGTATGCAAACTTTTGAGCACAACTGTATCACTTTTGAGTGGGGTGACACTTTAAAGCCTGATGTCACAGTTTTACAATTTCCTATCTGTAACATATTTGTGGAGGGTGTATTACTTCAGGCCATAAACATGGTGAGAAACTGGAGTTTGGCTTTGTAGAATCACTATACAATACATTAATTATATGAAAGTGCACCAGCCCCCTGCAACCATAATGGGAGGTGTGATACTCTCCTAGATTGTAAGCTCCAAGGATCAGGCCCTCCTAACCCTCTTGTATTGAACTGTATTGTTGCTGTATTGTCTCCCATTATATTGTAAAGCGCTGAGCAAACTGTTGGCGCTATATAAATCCTGTATAATAATAATGGCAACCCTCCACTCTGCACACATGAATGTGTTAGACAAAAGGGTCACTTGGGCAGCAGAGCTGGCCCTGCCGTTTGTCTGAAGTTGCATTAAAAAGAGGCTGCTAAACTCTTTTCTCTGACTTACCCAGGGGCGGACTGACAACTCATGGGGCCTCCCGGGCAATAGGGGATCATGGGGCCCCTGTGTCCTTGCCCAAACTCAAAAAAGCCTATGAAAAAGGTACAGGGGCATCTCATGGGGCTCCCTACTGACCCCGGGCCCTCGGGCAGTGCCTGAGTTTCCAAATGGTCAGTCCGCCCCTGGACCTAATCTGTGAACTTTTTGAGGCCAGTGACTCAGATATTGTTGCAGCCAAAGAACAGCCAGGAAACTGGTCTTTTTTAGAAGGAGGTCAACATTTGCAGCCTCTGTATTTCTCCCATGACAGGTATACTATAAAAGCAGGATTATTTTGTTCAATCATCACCCTGCATGGACAGAAATACAGGGGCTGCATTGCTGACGATTGCTGCTCTGATTAAAAATACTAGTTGCCTGGCAGTTAGGCTGATCCAAAGGCTTCTGAGCCACTGATCTGGAGCAAATTTGGATATCAGGAGATCTGGCTTCACTAGCTGCATGACTGCAACTCAAATAAAAAAACCTGGTTGAATGGTTTGCCGTCTAGGCATGGTCTCTGGATACCAATCATTAGAGACTGCACGGTCTGTTACTCTAAATCAGACAGATTCCATATGTTCGGGTTCATTCATACTAGTGGCTAGGACTGCTGTTTGAGCCACACTTGCTTCGCTTTTCAATTGACCCTCCCCAATCATTTTAACCCTTTAAATGTCGCAACTGCATGGTTATCACGCACTTAAATGGGTCCTGTTCAGTGGACCATGTAATGCATCTGTGCAGCAGCAAGGAGGGTGGGCCTTATTGACCACATGCCACAGATATGCATCCATGGTGGCCAAAGTTTCTGTGCTGAGAGAGCACTCACTGCACGCTCCCGGTACATGACCAAGAGGTCACAGACAGCTCCTGGTCTCTGTTTATGACTCCCAGTCATGTGACCTCTGTGACAGCCAATCACAGTGATTAGGAAGGTCGTAAAGACCCAGTTAAAGGGCTGCCAGTAGCAGGTGGGAAGGGGTTAAGGCACTGAATCACCCTGGTACACTAGTTTACATAAAGCTGACCTCTTCCCCTTTAAAGAGGTAGTAAACACATATACCCACTGAAGTGACTGGTCTTAGGTGATACACAGAGATGAGACAAATCCTCCTACATAAGTTGTACCTGTTTATCTGTGGTTTTCTCCTCTCTACAGCCATTCAAAGTGCTGGATTTCTAAGCTTGTCTGAGAGTTCAGAAAAAAGGGGGCTGAGAGCTGAAGTTACACTCTGCAGAGCTCAGTTAGGAGAGCTCTGAAGGCTGATTGGAGGGAAGAGACACACCCCCCTCCACACAGCTCACCGAGCTGAGGCTGTCACTCTGCTGGAGGTCCCTCCTCTGTCATCATTTTTCTCTTGGTGTCAGAAAACCTCAGAAGTGATTCTGCTGATAGCAGAGGAAGGAAGCAGCAGACAGAATTGACACTTAGTGCTCTTAACTGAGACAAGCACACACTATGGAGGGATATGCTTTGTTTATATTTCATGTCTGAGGTTTACAGCCACTTTAAAGAAGGAAGCTTATCTTGCAGTCCCGGCTGATGTAAAGCCATCCCAGGGTAATGGAGTGTGGGAATATTGTGGCCACATCATGAATCACATATGATTAAGCAGGAGTGGCCCCGGGCTTGTCAGGAGGATCTGTTTCTATTATTATTTTCACCTTCTGGTTACTTGTAATAGCTGCACCCTGACAGTCCATGGCAACAGGAACCTGAAACAAGAAAGGACTTTGTCCATAGCAACCACCCGCTTGTGGTCACATGTGCTGGAGTGGCAGAAATAAAGGGAGAAGCCAGTCAGCTTCTATGGGCAACAAAGGCTGCTCTGCCTTCAGGTGATTTCTCATGGATGTAAAGAAATCTTAGAAAGTATTAGGCTGGCCATACACTATACAATTGTCTGTCCAATTTCTGCCCAATTTCCTTTAGATTTACCTTCAACTATGTAGTGCAAGAGCCTGCCTAATTGGATACAAATGAAAGTGTTGTTAGGTTTGACCTCCTATTATATGGTTTTTGGTAAATCTAAGAAAATTGTATAATGTATGGCCAGTCTTATTCTACTGAAAGTGTAGTTGATGCTTGGAATAGACTTCCAGCTGAGGTAGTAAGTGGATTCAAACATGCATGGGACAAATAGAAATCTGTACTTAGACAAAAAAAAAAGTTTAAAAAAAAAACAAAAACCGAGCAGACTCAGTGGCCCACTTGGGCTTTTTTTTGCTTACACTCTTCCATGAAGGAAAAAAACATTTCCAATGACACTGGTTCATAGGCACTGACAGCACTCAAAATACATTGTATTCCAATGGAGCACTATTCCTTCCCACTGACACCAACGATGGGGCACTATTCCTTCCCACTGACACCAACGATGGGGCACTATTCCTTCCCACTGACACCAACGATGACGCAGTATTCCTCCCACTGACACCATGATAGAGCACTATTCCTCCCACTGACACCAATGATGGGGCACTATTCCTCCCACTGACACCAACGATGACTCACTATTCCTCTCCACTGACACAATGATGGGGCACTATTCCTCCCACTGACATCAATGACCGGGCACTATTCCTCCGGATACAAATGGAGAAACAGAAAAAGGGCGCACCGACCTATTGCATTATCATTTAAAATAATTTATTAAAGAAACAAAAATAGGTATCATACTCACAATGGAAATAATAACACGGGCATGTCAAACTGAACAAGATGTATGATCCAAACAACATCTGACTCCATACGATGGAACCCTGGATGACCAACTGGCGTTTCGAGGACACAATCTCTTCCTCAGAGCCAACTTTTCCTCCTACTGACATCAATGATAGAGCACTATTCCTCCCACAGATACCAATGACGGGGCAGTGTTCCTTTCACTGACACCACTGATAGGGCACTATTCCTCCAACTGACACAATGACAGGGCACTATTCTTTTCACTGACACCAATGATAGGGCACTATTCCTCCCACAGATACCAATGACGGGGCACTATTCCTTTCACTGACACCAATGATGGGGCACTATTCCTCCCACAGATACCAATGACGGGGCACTATTCCTTTCACTGACACCACTGATGGGGCACTATTCCTCCACACTGACACAATGATGGGGCACTACTCCTCCCACTGACACCAATGATGGGGCACTATTCCTCCACACTGACACAATGATGGGGCACTACTCCTCCCACAGATACCAATGATGGGACACTATTCCTTTCACTGACACCACTGATGGGGCACTATTCCTCCAACTGACACAATGACGGGGCACTATTCCTTTCACTGACACAATGATGGGGCACTATTCCTCCCACTGATACCAATGTCGGGGCACTATTCCTTTCACTGACACCAATGATGGGACACTATTCCTCCCACTGACACAATGAGGGGGCACTATTCCTTTCACTGACACCAATGATGGGACACTATTCCTCCCACTGATACCAATGAGGGGGCACTATTCCTTTCACTGACACCAATGAGGGGGCACTATTCCTTTCACTGACACCAATGATGGGACACTATTCCCCCCACTGATACTAATGATGGGGCACTATTCCTGCCACTGATACCAATGATGGGGCACTATTCCTCCCACTGATACCAATGATGGGGCACTATTCCTCCAATTGATACCAATGATGGGGCACTATTCCTCCCACTGACACCAATGATGGGGCACTATTCCACCCACTGATACCAATGATGGGGCACTATTCCTCCCACTGACACCAATGATGGGGCACTATTCCTCCACACTGACACAATGATGGGGCACTATTCCTGCCACTGATACCAATGATGGGGCACTATTCCTCCCATTGATGGGGCACTATTCCTCCCATTGATTCCAATGATGGGGCACTATTCCTCCCATTGATACCAATGATGGGGCACTATTCCTCCCACTGATACCAATGATGGGGCACTATTCCTTTCACTGACACCAATGATGGGACACTATTCCCCCCACTGATACTAATGATGGGGCACTATTCCTGCCACTGATACCAATGATGGGGCACTATTCCTCCCACTGATACCAATGATGGGACACTATTCCTCCCACTGATACCAATGATGGGGCAGTATTCCTCCCACTGACACAATGAGGAGGCACTATTCCTCCCACTGACACCAATGACGGGGCACTATTCCTCCCACTGATACCAATGATGGGGCACTATTCCTCCCACTGATACCAATGATGGGGCACTATTCCTCCCACTGACACCAATGATGGGGCACTATTCCTCCCATTGATACCAATGATGGGGCACTATTCCTCCCACTGATACCAATGATGGGGCACTATTCCTTTCACTGACACCAATGATGAGACACTATTCCCCCCACTGATACTAATGATGGGGCACTATTCCTGCCACTGATACCAATGATGGGGCACTATTCCTCCCATTGATACCAATGATGGGGCACTATTCCTCCCACTGATACCAATGATGGGGCACTATTCCTCCCACTGACACCAATGATGGGGCACTATTCCTGCCACTGATACCAATGATGGGGCACTATTCCTCCCATTGATACCAATGATGGGGCACTATTCCTCCCACTGATACCAATGATGGGGCACTATTCCTCCCACTGACACCAATGATGGGGCACTATTCCTCCAACTGATACCAATGATGGGGCACTATTCCACCCACTGATACCAATGATGGGGCACTATTCCTCCCACTGATACCAATGATGGGGCACTATTCCTCCAACTGATACCAATGATGGGGCACTATTCCTCCCACTGACACCAATGATGGGGCACTATTCCTCCCATTGATACCAATGATGGGGCACTATTCCTCCCACTGATACCAATGATGGGGCACTATTCCTTTCACTGACACCAATGATGGGACACTATTCCCCCCACTGATACTAATGATGGGGCACTATTCCTTTCACTGACACCAATGATGGGGCACTATTCCTCCCACTGATACCAATGATTGGGCACTATTCCTCCCATTGATACCAATGATGGGGCACTA
Organism: Staurois parvus; assembly: GCF_062004578.1. Classification (NCBI taxonomy): domain Eukaryota; kingdom Metazoa; phylum Chordata; class Amphibia; order Anura; family Ranidae; genus Staurois; species Staurois parvus. The sequence goes on along the minus strand of NW_028317950.1, from coordinate 10,282,397 downwards.
TTCCTCTCACTGATACCAATGATTGGGCACTATTCCTCCCACTGATACCAATGATGGGGCACTATTCCTCCCACTGATACCAATGATGGGGCAGTATTCCTCCCACTGACACAATGAGGAGGCACTATTCCTCCCACTGACACCAATGACGGGGCACTATTCCTCCCACTGATACCAATGATGGGGCACTATTCCTCCCACTGATACCAATGATGGGGTACTATTCCACCCACTGATACCAATGATGGGGCACTATTCCTCCCACTGACACCAATGATGGGGCACTATTCCTCCCACTGATACCAATGATGGGGCACTATTCCTCCCATTGATACCAATGATGGGGCACTATTCCTCCCACTGATACCAATGATGGGGCACTATTCCTCCCATTGATACCAATGATGGGGCACTATTCCTCCCACTGATACCAATGATGGGGCACTATTCCTCCCACTGATACCAATGATGGGGCACTATTCCTTTCACTGACACCAATGATGGGACACTATTCCCCCCACTGATACTAATGATGGGGCACTATTCCTTTCACTGACACCAATGATGGGGCACTATTCATCCCACTGATACCAATGATTGGGCACTATTCCTCCCACTGATACCAATGATGGGACACTATTCCTCCCACTGATACCAATGATGGGGCACTATTCCTCCCACTGATACCAATGATGGGGCAGTATTCCTCCCACTGACACAATGAGGAGGCACTATTCCTCCCAATGACACCAATGACGGGGCACTATTCCTCCCACTGATACCAATGATGGGGCACTATTCCTCCCACTGATACCAATGATGGGGCACTATTCCTTTCACTGACACCAATGATGGGACACTATTCCCCCCACTGATACCAATGATGGGACACTATTCCTCCCACTGACACCAATGATGGGGCACTATTCCCCCTACTGACACCAATGATGGGGCACTATTCCTCCCACTGACACCAATGATGGGGCACTATTCCTCCCACTGACACCAATGATGGGGCACTATTCCTTTCACTGACACCAATGATGGGACACTATTCCCCCCACTGATACCAATGATGGGGCACTATTCCTTTCACTGACACCAATGTTGGGGCACTATTCCTTCCCAGTGCATTTTCTACTCCCTCTGGTGACAATCCGAACCCCTCAACATCTGAAGGCTAGTAAACTGGTCCTTTGTTTGGAGAGTTTGGGGACCCCTCGTGTAGAGGATAAAAATCTTAAAGCTGAACTCCAACCTTACCTTTTGGTCTTGCAGAGTTGTACTGGCTCCTCTTTTGTGCTGAAATTGCTTACTCTGATTTCACTGCACACTTTGAGCTTCTCACAGTGTGCATTAGAAGCTGCAGAAAGTCAGACAGATCATGACTAGTTTCCTGGCTGGGGGAACTTTCAGCATCATCTAGCCTTTCCTCTCCAGCCTGACTATCCCTGGACCACCCCCTTAATTTAGTGGATCTTAATTCTTTCCATCATGGAGGCTCAGCATCACATGTGGGTAGTCTGCATGTAAATGTAGCCTGCCTAGGAATGCCCACTCCTCCAGACTGATATTCGCCCACCAAGGCATTTTGATATTTGCATAATTCCATCGAACAGCCTGCCCACTGCTTCTATCAAGGAGTAGGTTTCTTGGGAGGAGTACTGAGGGAGGGTGGTGTGATGTTCTCAGGAAACATTGAGCAGAACCTTGCCAGCCCCTCCCACCAGACACGATCTGCTTGCATTGCATAGAGAAGCACAGAGACCCAGTGACTAAAATAAAATGTATAATGAAAATGGAAACTTAATCAGCATGTTGATGGGGGAAGTGGGGAGGTGAGAACCAGGGAAGGCAAAATAAAAGCAGATTAAACTTCAGCTCCAGTCAGAGACCATGTGATGATGTCCCTGGGTCTAAAATAAGATATGTAATGAAAATAGAAAGATTTTATTTACAAAAAAAAAAATAATTACATGATTAGGGGCATGGAAGGCAAAAATATAGGCAGCATTAACTTTCATAATGACACTAATGCCGTCCATAGACGGTTCGAAAATCGGCCAATTTTTTGGCCGAAAGAACAATCGTCCAATTTTTGCACTGCTAGTGGGTTAATTGGTCGGCCGGTTTTCGGGTTTTTTGCACTTTGAGATTATCGGTCATGTTGGAAAATTCGCGGTCGATTTGAAAAAACGGCCGATTTTCCCGGCAATGATGGCCAAATCGGCCGATTGTTTTAACAATAAAAAATCTGCGCATGAGCCGTGACCTGCAAGGGACATAAGTTTGGCTGTTATATAGGGTGAACTTTATAATTTAGTCGGCCGATTTTTTTTAATCGTTGGTGGTAACATCAGCTTAACGAACGACCAATTTTTCGTTTATCGCTCGAAAAATCAGCCAGTGTTCGACCCGTCCATGGCCTGCATTAGTCACCGGTCACACCGCTGCAATTTGTGTGCAATTTCAGTGCGATTTCTAAAGACATTAATGTTTAGACTGTGAAGATTTTCAATGATTTCTTGCAATTTGCAGTGCGATTTCCATTATATTCTATGTATGTAAAATCGCAACGAAACTCCAGAAAAAGTCATGCAAGAACTACTTTAGAAATTGTGCTGCAGCAATCGCACATGTTAGGACACTGACATTCACATTCATCAGATGAGATTTCAATTTGTAAATCGCACCGGTATGACCGGGCTCTAATACATGGACACTTATTGGTCTGTTTCTAATAAGGGGACTGTTTCAGGTGCAAATGGAGAAACAGAAAAAGGGCGCACCGACCTAGTGCATTATCGCTTAAAATAATTTATTGAAGAAACAAAAATAGGTATCATACTCACAATAGACATAAAAACACAGACATGTCAAACTGAACAAGATGTATGATCCAAACAACATCTGAGTCCATACGATGGAACCCTGGATGAGCAACTGGCTAACGCGTTTTGAGCCCTCAGGGGCTCTGAGGAAGAGGTTGTGTCCTCGAAACGCGTTAGCCAGTTGGTCATCCAGGGTTCCATCGTATGGACTCAGATGTTGTTTGGATCATACACCTTGTTCAGTTTGACATGCCTGTGTTAATATGTCCATTGTGAGTATGATACCTATTTTTGTTTCTTCAATAAATTATTTTAAACGATAATGCACTAGGTCGGTGCGCCCTTTTTCTGTTTCTCCATTTGTATCCAGTGTATTTGGACCACCCTGGTCTGTTGAGGGCAGAAAGCAGAGCATATTCCAGAAAATTCCAGAACATTCCTATTGGGTCTTCTGAGTCCTTTCCTAGCGCAGGAGTAAAGTGTTTGACTGTTTCAGGTACACTTACCTGCCTGGATCTGCCCATATAACAGCAGGTAACTGGTTTTCTCAGAAGCAGGATCCCGTCACCTTGAGTGACCTCTGGTCATGCAGCAGGAACCAATGGAATCCAGAGGTGATTAGGGCTCCAGATCTCCGTCCTCTGTGACATCAATGCCAGAGCAAGTTCTAGACGGATTTGATGACATCTAGTAAGAATGTTCACCGTGATCACCAGGAAATCCACTGTGAGAAATACTATCACATGTAGACATGAAAAGGCTGCAAAAAGGTTGCAGGTGATCAGCATCACTGCGATTTAATGGAAGATGAGAAAAGGGAAAACAAGATTTTAAAGCAGCACTTTTAACATTATACCAACATGTTTTTTTTTAAAAATGTTTTTAAAAATGTAAAAAAAAAATATGATGATTTTACCAATATTTGTGCTGCACTTCCTGCTTTTTGCCCTAGGTCAGGCCCGCTGCCTACTGGGATTGCAATATCACAGCTGTCCCAGAAGGTGGGGCGCTGTCTGCGCATGCGCACAACGCCACCAGAAACTAGAGTGCCAGGAGAATGCACACATCCGCTCCCTTCCGACGACGCAGAAGAGGGACGGGGGAGAGAATGGATGTAGCGGCGAAATTCCGCATTAATTCCACCAGTGTTTTAGCAAACTAAATGTCATCAATCCATCAGATTTAAAGGAATGAGCTCTCAGTGCAGCATAGAAATGAGACAGGAAAGCCAATTGGCTGTTACAGGGGACACTGACAGTCTAAAATACTTAGTTGAAGTTCTTTGTGCCTCGGATTTTTTTTTTCCCCCACCCTGTTCACAGATCTGAAAGTGAAAAGTGCATTCCAAACTGTGTGCGCGTTACTCTGCGGCGCCAGTGCAGAAGGCCAAGGGTTAACGACACCTGACTCAGTAAACTGAGCAGCTCCCTGGGGCTCTGACAACCACAGCACAGAGCTGAGACAGCCAAGAGGGCGGGGCTAGCAGGCAGCCAATCACAGGCTGGCTGTAGCAGCCAGATGAAATGGCCTGGGCGTGGCTTCCAGTTTGATTCATTAAAATGTGTAGGAGAGCGTGGGAACAGAGAGAGCATGACTTCCCAGCAGAGTCTGCTACAATAGACACACACACAGAGGAGGGGACGGGAGCTAGTAGGAAATAACAAGCCGGCCGAGAGGAGCGCCAATTCCAGCGCATAGCGAGCCCCCCTCCCCTGATAGGAGAGCCACAGTATAGGACAGGCTTAGAAATCGCTTGGGGGATTGTTTGACCGATATGACGCAGCTTTATGGTCGGCCACACGCAGCTCGGAGGTTGCAAGCGATGGCGATCAATTAGTCTAAGATGGTAAAAAGAGGGATGGCGATTGATTTTAACCATAAGCACTTGTAAATGTTTGTGCAAACTGGGGCCAGAGGAACGCCGCGCTCACAGCGTCACTTCTGCCGCATCAGGGCGAAGATAACTGCAGCTGTGTTAGATAAGCAATTCTTAGACTGGCCATACACTATACAATTTTCTGTCCAATTTCCTTTAGATTTACCTTCACCTATGTAGTGCAAGGGCCTGCCTAAACTGATACAATTTAAAGTGTTGTTTAGGTTTGCCCTCATATTATGTGGTTTTTGGTAAATCTAAAGCAAAATTCTCAAGAAAATTGTATAATGTATGGCCAGCCTTACCGATAACCAGGGTACAAAGGCCTAATTGATTTACCACCAGTTAGGCAGGCCTGCATTATCGGTAAACGTTGCTAATCTAAGGATCAATATAAATTTTACGATCTGACTATACAAATAAAAATGAATTCAGTGTAGTTTAGGGTGTGGTTGCCATCATCCCCATTTCCATATAGAGAGAGTTATATCTTACATTTTATGGGATTTTTAAGGCAACCTTGGAGTGTATACAAAGAAACCAATTGTTTGAAAGATCAACATTTTATTTGAACAAATTTCTTTTATCTAACAAATGAATACACATTGAGTAAACAATAGATATTAGCCAATATAAAATACTATTTTTTTGACAAGTCATTCACTTCACACAAATGTGGTTCTTACAATATGTATCCAGTGGTATCACCCAACGCTGATTTCCAACCTGCAACCTCAAAGTTTGACTGCAGATATAGTCAGCTTGGGATCCAACACGTTTCAAATACATTAGTATAGATTCTTCCTCAGGGAAAAGATACCACTCTAACATTAATTATTGTCAACAATCAATTATTAGTGTATATCTTTTAAGTAATGGTAAACTAACCATATAGGATACATGACTTACACAGTCACCAAAAATAGTCAAAAGAAGATGCTTCAGTGGTATCTTTTCCCTGAGGAAGAATCTATACTAATGTATTCGAAACGCGTTGAAGGTGAGTTTCCCCCATAACTGAGGCCTTCATTTGATGTGCAAGGACCACGGGTGCCACATCACAAACACTGTCAGAACAGAATATATATACAGTATATCTGATGCTGTGTATAATAATATCTTAGAAATACAAGACATCAAGTGTGGACACACGGAGCAGCGGGTGCCCCCATAGCAAGCAGCTTGCTGTGGGAGCACCCGACAGACAGGAGAGCCGGCAGGGGACTCGAGTTCTGTGCAAAACCATTGCACACAGTAGGTAAGTATAGACATGTTTGTTATTTTCCAAAAAAGGAACCTCTAGAAGCACTTTAATGGTCACCATACATGTTACAACCTGAGGGTACAAACAAATTTAGATTTACAAAAACTATGTAATAAGAGCCTACCTACATTATCCAATCAATCTGTATTCAATCAGGCAGACCCTTTCACTACATAGTTGTTGGGAGATCTAATGGGTCTACTCCGATTGTATAATCTTCTTCAGATTTACCATAAATTCAGCTTGTGCAAAATAAAAGTTTCACTTATTTCCCTTCCCTATCCAGAGGCACACACTCACCTACTTTCTGCAACCCTGTGTGGCCATCAGGAGTGAAGTGAAATCCTGACACTTCCAATTATGGGTGAGCATGTGACTCAATGCCTGTCTCCCATGTGACAGTGTTGATGCCAAGTGATTGGCCAAGTGCTGTCACATGGGGCTGTTGGAAGAAATCTATAGCCCTGTGTAAGCTCTAATAAGTCAGTTTGGAGCTTACACAGGACTGTCTTTTCCCTGTTGCTGAACAATAGTAACCCTAATCCGGTAACCTGTAAGGGCTGTTAAAGTGTCACCTATAGGGATTTCTAGGTACTATAGTCTGGACCTGTTCCATGGGTGGATACAATTTTAAAGCGTGACATGGTTGGTATCTATTTACTCAGTGTAGCATTATCTTTTATATTTTACCAAACAATTGGGCATTGTACTGTGTTTTTGTGTGATAAAATTCATTGAACTGTATTTAAAGAAAAAATAGGTTTGAAAAACTGCTGCACAAATACTGTGTAATATAAAAATATGCAATACCTACCATTTTATTCAATATGGACTCTGCTTACTGTTTGGGGGTTCTAAGTAGTTTTCTAGCAAAAAAAAAAAAAATTGTTTTATACATGTAGGAGAGGAATGTCAAAATTGTCCTGGTCTGGGAGTGGTTAGTGAACACAACATTGTTTAACCGCTTCCGACCACCCTATAGCAGAACTACTGCTGCAGGGTGGTAGGGCTGCGCAAAATCACACATATATACACGTGTCTTTGTATTTCCGGGTAAAGGGCGCGCGCGCACGCCGCCCTACCCACGCCGCCATTGGCGACTACAGCTGTCGATCACTGGGTCCCAGCTGGAGATTCCCCACCGGCACCCGGCTTACACAGTAAAGTACACACAGACAACACAGTAAAATGGCACACAGTTAACCCTTTGATTGCCCCAGATGTTAACCCCTTCCTGCCCAGTGTCATTATTACAGTGTCAGTGCTTTTTATTAGCACAGATCACTGTATTAGTGTCAGTGGGAATGCCAGTGGCACTTAGTCAGTTCCCCCCCCCCAGTGTCAGAATGCCTGCTGAAGTCCCTTAGTCCCACTATAAGTCACTGATCGCCACCATTACTAGTATGAAAAAAAACTATTCCAGTATATATACAGTATACCGACATTTGAAGACGCTATAACGTTCACATAAACCAATTTATTTACACGTATTTGGATTTTTATTTAGCAAAGACATGCAGCAGAATACATTTTGGCCTAAGTTTAAGATGAAATTTGATTTTTATTTTTACTAGATATGTTTTATAGCAAAAAGTCAAAAAAATATATTTTTTTAAATTGTCGGTCTTTTTTTGTTTATAGCGCATAAAATAAAAAACGCACAAGCAATCAAATGCCACCAAAAGAAAGCTCCATTTGTGTGAAAAAAAGACAAATTTAATTTGGGTGCAGTGTTGCATGACCGTGCAATTTTCAAAGTCACACAGCGCTGTATTGCAAAAAATGGCCTGGTCAGGAAGGGGTGTAAATCCTCTGGAGGGAAAGTTGTTAATAAAGATCAAAATCTAACATTTTGTAGCACCACCCTCCTATACTGGCAATAATGTCAACCAAGTGCTTAGTGAGGCGAGATGGAATTTGGCCCATTCCAGTATACAGAACAATCTCAGTTCATCTGTGTTATTACAATGTCATGCTTCAGAGCATGTTGCAAAATTTTGATAGGACCGAGGCTGAGATTCCCATTCCTAAGAGTTCTCCAGCTTTAATTCACAGCTGTAATGATGGCCACATACGCTTCAATTTTTGTATGCAATCAATGTGTGATTTGATCAAAACAATCAAATCTGCAGGTAATTGAAAAGCCATAACTTCTCTTCCAATTGAGCCACTCAGCCATTATTGGAATATTATCGATTGTTTTGCATCAATCCACAGCACCAAGACACTTTGTTCATAAATACACATGGATTTCGATAGGATTATGAAGTGGCACATAATTGTGAAGTGGAAGGAAAATGATAAATGGCTTTCAAAATTTTTTACAAATAAATATGTGAAAAGTGTGGCGTGCATTTGTATTCAGCCTTCTGAGTCAATACTTTGTAGAATCACCTTTCGCTGCAATTACAGCTACAAGTCTTTTTGGAGATGTCTCTACCAGCTTTGCACATCTAGAGAGTGATAGTTTTGCCCATTCTTCTTTGCAAAATAACTCAAGCTCTGTCAGATTGGATGGAGAGTGTCTGTGAACAGCAATTTTCAGGTTTTGTCACAGATTCTTAATTGGATTTAGGACTGGACCATTATATGAATATGCTTTGATCTAAACCATTCCATTGTAGCTCTGGCTGTATGTTTGGGGTCGTTGTCCTGCTGGAAGGTGAACCTCTGCCCTGGTCTCAAGTCTTTTGCAGACACTAACAGATTTTCTTCTAAGATTGCCCTGTATTTGGCTGTTTCCTTGTCCCTGCTGAAGAAAAACATCATGATGCTGCCACCACCATGTTTCACGGTGGGGATGGCGTGTTCAGGGTGATGTGCAGTGTTAGTTTTAGTCCAAAAAGTTTAATTTTGGTCTCATCTGACCAGAGCACCTTCTTCCACATGTTTGCTGTGTCCCCCACATGGCTTCTGGCAAACTGCAAATGGGACTTCTTATGGCTCTCTTTCAACATTGGCTTTCTTCTTGCCACTCTTCCATAAAGTCCAAATTTAAAATTAAAAGAAAGAAATACAGGAAATATATCACTCTGTGTGTGATGAATCTATATAAATTATATAATCTATATATGTTTAATTTTTTGAATTGAATTACTGAAATAAAAATAACGTTTTGATGATATTCTAATTGAGATGCACCTGTAGTTGTGGGACTACTAGTTCCTGAATTCCTTGGTAGCCTTTCACCTACCTGTATCTTTCCAACAACATTGGAATAATTCTGCTTAAAGTAAACCTGTCAGAAATATGGTGGATGCTACTGCTTATCTCCCACTGAATATGCTAGTTGCCTGGCTTTTATTCTGATTTCAGTTCTTTTTTTCAATTTATAACTTACTCAGGTATAGAAAATCATAATAGTCAAAAGTCCTTCTTAGCATACTGTATTTGTTTTGGGTCACGGTCTAAGAATTATTGAAGCCAGAGGTTTAGCATTTTGAAAAGGAGGGGTCAGCAATGGGATCCTCCATATTTTTGGTCCAGCTTTCAAGGAATCACCATATCGCCTTTGGCTGCAAGAACAAGTTATAGTATATTTAAAAACCTTTTCTAAATTTTAGTTCTGGCATGGAGAGGGGTTAGTACCTCTGTCATGTTTTTTTTTTTTTAAATTGCTGTCTGTGTGAGATACTTACCCTGTTTGTCCCTGTGACCACTATTACCAAGTCAAAAAGTAATGAAAAATCAAAAATGTTATGGCTAGAGCAGGAGCTGAAGGGAAATCTTATGGAGACCCCTGCTCTGGTGACATTCACCCTCACTTTGCATAGATGTTCTGCTTCCTGTTGTGTCTCCAGGACAGGAAATGAGGGCAAATATCTCCAAAGGGACACAAACAGCAAACAAAAATAAACAAAAAACTTAGAGGTTTTAACTTTTTCCAATACCAGTAATACCATGTCACCACAATAACAAATACGTTGGCATGAAGATCTGTAGCATTCAATGCAGGTTTTTCTGTAGAAGTAGAGAGTCAAGCTGGAAGCACACAGGATGACTTTTCAGAAGATTCAATGAAGAGTTAATGAAAATTCATTACTAGATTATATACAAAAAGGAATTTTTAAGGGTAACTCCACTTTCGTGGGAAAAAGCAAATTGAAAAAATAATATAGCGTATACAATTGCGACATAATCATATTGTAATTGAATGTTATTAAAAAAAATTACCTTTCCTTTTCAACCTGCAGCATTGTAATTTTCTGTAAAATGCAATGGAGTGTAGGTGTTCTGTACACAAAATGTGTACAGAATGCCAACCCCCCCAAAACATCATTTTTTGCTTGTGTGATTGGCTAACTGATTTTTTCAGAGGTCTGCACTTAGATGCAAGTCAGATTTCAGGCATCTCCTGCAACAAAATGTCATTTTTGGTGAGATACTCTCAATAGGAAATCACTTCTAAAGGCATGCAGACCCTGCCACTGTCCTCAGAGCCCTGCAGGTGCAGTAGCTGATTGATAATTCTGAAATCACTCCCATACAGATTCACTCTGCACATGGACACACAAACAGCTATTTCTCCAGAATGAAAAAAGGTATGATCTGCAACAAAGTTTGTTCAAACCCTTGCAATGTACATTGAACACCCAGAGGGGAATGTTGTTTTCTCAGCAAAAGTGGAGATACTCTTTCACGGTCACTTTTATCTTGTGATTGCTATTATGCATTTCATTCACTTTTACGGTAAACATTTGTTTTTGATCATTTGTGCTTGAGCAGTAGAAAATATTCTGTAATTGTCTTTAAAGCTGGCCACACATGGAAACAGATCAACTTCAGTGAAAACCATATATCCACGTGTTCAGCAGATACTGGTTATATGCAATGACTTTTCTTGCTTGGGCAACCTCACTGACCAACAGAGAGGCTTGAGAGGTAGGAGTGATGGGGGCCAAGCCTGACATTTATGAGAAAAGTCAACATTTCTATATTTATTGATTACATGTACTTATATAGCACCGTCATCTTACGCAGTGCTTTACATATAAATTGTACATTTATATCAGTCCCTAATCCTCAAGGAGCGTACAATCTAAGGTAATAAACTCACATTCATACATACACATACTAGGGCCAATTTAGACAGGAGCCAATTAACCTACCAGCATGTCTTTGGAGTGTGCGAGGAAACCAGAGCACCCAGAGGAATCTCACACAGGCACAAGGAGAATAAACTCCAAGCAGGTGGTGCCATGGTTGGGATTCGGACCAATGACCCTAGTGCTGCCAGAAGGAAGTGCTAACCAATTAGCCACTATATGACTTTGACTATACCTCTGGATCTGCAGACATGTGGTTTCCAATAAAGGTAAGCTCTTCTTTTTTCATAATATGCTCAGTTTGATTTGCCCACATTCATGACAGGTTTACTTTAACTGTGTCTATGAGAACCTGGCATGCCATGGTTTGGAGGGCACATTGTCATTTCCTGAACTACTCACTTCCACAAGCTTCTGATTAGGAAATCTGTGAGTGCAACATACAAAATGTGCAGTCTCATTACATATCCACAGCAAACACACAGGGTCATTTTAAATTAGCTGTCCCTGGCAGTGTATACTCATTTCTTTTACTTCCCTGCTGCTCTGTTCAGGTGCTGGAAGTGAAGGGATGTCCTTTGCAAATTACAGCTAAAAGAGTAAGGCTACGTTCACACTAGCGTTGTGTGCAGGCGGCAGAGAGGCGTTTGGGAAGCGTTTTACCGCTTCCCAAACGCCTCTGCTAATTCTGCACATTACAGCACATGGTGCTGTTTAAACGGGAGCGTTTGCACCGCATTGCGTTGCGTCACGGCAAAACGGACGCCTCTGGTCGAGTCAGGAGGCGTTGAAGCCTCCTATTCTAGTCTATGGTGCCGCTCCGCAAACGCCCGGCCGGTGTTTGCGGTGCAGTTGCGGAGCGGTAACACCATTCAAACTGTATTATAGGCATTTGTGGGGCATTTTTAACGCTTGGCAAACGCCTAGCAACTGCCGCTAAACCGCGCATGCGGTGTTTGCGGAGCGTTTGCCGAGCGTTATATGGATCCAAAAAAATAACCCAAATTAAAAATTATAATTTTTGGGTATAAACTAAACATTTTTTTTTACATTTTTTTATCTTATTATTTATGGTTTTTTTTTAACATACTGTCACCCTAGCAGTACAGTGTCACCATGGTGACACTGTACTACTTGTGGGGGGTAATGAAGATTTTTATTTTTTTTTTACACTGATTGCTTTTACACCCATAAAGGCTGTAAAAGCAATCATTTCTCCTCTCTCTAGCTGCATTCTTGCAGCCATTGAGAAATACTGTGTGAGCTGTGATTGGTCACAGCTTGTCACATGGTACAAGGCTGTTGTGAATAGCCTTGTACCATGTGACATCTGTGATCATTCACAGATTTCAAATGTAGTAAGCAATGATGTCAGAAGTGACATCTTGCTTACTACTCTGCATGTGATTGGCCAATCAGTGATCACATGATCGGGACCTCGCACAGAGGTCCCATCTGACGATTGGTGTTTCACTGTTTCCGAAGGACACAGCAGGCACCGTATCGTGGTGCTGCGCGCTCCCTGGGAGCGCGCACAAGCAGGGTGCGGGGAGGCAGTTTATAAACGGCCACTCGACCCTGCACTGCCACCGTCCGGCAGTTTATATACATGGGCCGACGGGAGGTGGTTAAAATATAACTGCAGGCAAAACCTTTTTTTTTTTTTATTGGAGTGGCGAGAGATTAGAACACCTATTAGCTTTTTATTGCTGTCTGTGCCCCAGTTAGGGAGATTCACCCTCTCTATTTGTCCTGTTTACCATTATCATTGAAAGTGAAAGTGAAAGAAAACCCCAAATTTTGGGTTGTCCCCAGCAAAGTTATAGCGGGGATATCTTCCAATGGGAACACTAGTTTCGGTGCCTTGGAAAGAGATTCCTTTAATTTGCAGAGATTTCCTCTCACTTCTTGTTTTGGCTTTGTGACAGGAAGTGAAGGTAAATCTACCCAGTGGGACAAAAATGGCAAGAATAAACTGTCAGGGGTTATAACCCTCCCTTACTTTTTTTTTTTTTTGTTCATTTTGGATATAGTTCTACTAAATTGATTGTTTTAAAGCTGAACTGTCTTAAAGCTGTGACTATCTTATTTACTAAATGATTTGTAACTCTGTCTACATAGCAGCAAGGTGATACCACTTCTAGTTGCATGTCTGCCTTTGGCTTCCGTAACTCAGACTGTACTTAAAGCCAACAAATCAGTATGACAGCCAGGCAACTAGCATTTCAAAAGGAAAGGTCAGCAAAGATTTATTTTATTCAGTTTAGGTATCATCTCAGCAGGTTCGGATGTAGGCTGAAGATTTTCTCAGCTGGCTTACGGACAGATCTACTTTAACAAAGATGTACAATGATATAAGTTTAGCAGAATCATTTTTATTCACAAAACTGATTCAGGCATCAGTACAGATACAGTATGACAGTACTTGTCCTGCAGCAGCACAGTAAGTAATTAATTTAAAGTTCAGCAATTCCTGAATTAACCCCATGTCCACAACCTAATATCAGTGTCTTGTGTTTATAAATATAAAACATTTCAGCTATGAAATAGAAACTACACTCCACTGCCAGGCTGATAAGGAACATGGAGCTGCCCTGCGCAACTGCCCCCGGTGCCAATAAAGGTCACCCTGAAGTAGTTGAATTGCTTGGCGAGCACCTCTGAACCCTTGAGCAGCTGGAAAGGACCGCCATTAATGGAGAGGGGTACCATCTGCTGTAAAGGAGGGTGCTGTGTGACTATGATGCCAAGTATGAAAGAGGATACCAAGCCAAGTCGAGGAACACCAGGCGAGGATGAGTGCTGAATCTATGTTCCATCTCGAGCCCATGTGTATATAATTCCAACAGCCTACTAATAGAGAAGGTGTTCCACTTTATAGCTGAAAGCAACACCTCTTTTAAAATAACAGAAATATAAAAAACACAGATTAAAAACAAAAGTACAGTATTTGATAAGAAATAATAAAATAGAAATAATGGTAAATTACTTAAAGATGGAGGTATGATCTGAGGGAACTGTAGCATTCCTCAACAAACATGAATGGACCATAAGGCGAATCGGCAGAGATGACGGGTGTTGTACATGCTGTAACACTTGAATGAATGACTTATAGCAGGACACTGTGCAATCCTCTACTGCCATGTCCTCCTCCACCAGACGGACCATGTACTGGGTTTATCCCCAAATTTAGACCTTAAGACAATTAAAACGAGGAATCATATAATAAAACAGAGCAATAAGCAGCAACCATAGTAACCACATTTCAGATCAATGCTTTAAGATCTGATAAAGATTTACTGCGGCTGCTATGGGTTACTGTTCACACATTATATTCTTTACTAAATTTGCCTTTATTAAAGCCTTTAAGTCTCAAGACTTTTATGGTATCAAAAGACATTCCAATTATAGAACTGAAGGCCTGGAGAAGGTCCATGAGCTAATGTTCCACCCAAGTACTGTATGTACTTAAGACCCTTTCACACTAGCAGACTCCACCAACGGATCTACATGCTCCGCGTGGGATCTGTCCGCTGATCCCCGCTGAGCAGGCAGATGACAGGTCCATGTCCACTCCGCTTATGCAGAGCGGACATGGACATATCCCACTGTCCTCTATGGGTGGTCGGATGTAAATGGACTGCCTCTCTGCTTTCATCCAACTGTCATCTGAATCGATCTGCTAAATGGATGGTGAATGGATCCCCATCTGTCTGTTTTTAGCGGATCTGATCGGATTGGATGCAGGCGAGTGTAAATGGACATGTCTGAAAAATGGAGAGGTGGACTCGAATGGTCTGCCCATGTGAAAGGGGCCTAAAGAAGAATTTCAGGTAGGGATATTTTTTACATAGTTTCATTAGTCAAGCTTGAATCAATATAACCATGTATATACCATACCTGTGGGATCCACATGGAAAATGAAAATCTTGCTGCCCTGCTGAATTCTGAACACATGAGGCTGGACGCTCAATGTGGGCCACATTCAGAGAATGCTTTGCATTTTCTCAATGAATGCAAAGCATTCTCTGGTTGGACGAGGTGGAGAGATATGGCGGTGAGGCAGCATTTTATTTTGCAGCGACAATGTAAGGACAGGGCCACTTTAAAATACTAGTTGCCTAGCTGTAACTCTGATCCTAAGGCTGTAAAGTTCTGTCCTGAAAATGCAGGCAGCAAGTGAAATCAAAAATCTTTTTCTACAGTACTTCAGTGCTGAATCCTGGACAGTGTGAATCCTGGACCCAGAGCAAGCATGCAGATAAAGGATCAGTTTCTGATCCTTATCAGCATAACAGGCATGTATTTTCAGGAGGACAGCAATATAAGTCTGTATGCCACAGGACAGGTTTTCTTTAACCTCCATTATGAATGCCCAACACAAGTACAGAATCAGAAGGGCGGACTTTAACACCCACAGGACACACATTTGAATTGCTGGGTGGCCATTGTTTAAGGGGTTAATAAAAGGTCTCCCACTGTCACTCCAGGCCCCATCCACTGCAAATGTTGCTAGTTTGATATTCTTTTTCTAAAGGGTCATTATATTATTCTGTGCCTTCACTCACTATTGTACAGACCATGCACCATGTTTTATAGTGGAACACTCTCCATTATAGTGTATTTATACCTAAATCTTTGGATAGAGTAAAGAAGGGTTAGAGAAGGGGCAGGACAGCATGGCATGCTAGGTGTGGTGAAAATACAAATCCCATGAGGCATTGCAAGCCTCTGACAGCCACAGGCATGACTTCCAGTGGAAGAGCATGATGGGATTTGTAGCTTCACCTCGACTGGCATGCAACGTTTACTACCGCTCACTACCGCTGGGTTGAGGTGAGGTTTTTAATTGCGGTCTCTGACCCCTTGGGGAGAATCACCCATTAACCATTAACACAGGACAGAAAATGAAGGGAAATCTAAAATATTACAGTTGTCACCAGAAGGGAATTCCTCCAACTGGGTCACGTTCCGGTGACAACTGTAAGAGAGGATTTGACATAATTTTGGGGAGATTTCTCTTTTTCATTTTTGTAACTTCTGGTCAGGAAGTGATGGGAAAACTTCCCAACACGACACTGACAACAAAGAACACTCTATCCATAAAATAAAAGTTTTGGCTAAAGATACATTCATAATCAAAGTGTAGAGTGTCTATTGCAAAAATAAAGTGTACAATCACAGGCATTCCACAGCTTGTCAATTTATGTATTTTACAGATCTGGTCCCACCATAGTCCATTCACAGACCCTGACTGGTAGACTGGTAAAAACATTCTCCTTGATCTTGCAAAACTTCCTTGAACTGGGACACCACTCGGCCAAAGTGCGAGCCCTCCCAAAATATCTTGCCACAGTGACTACAGCAGAAGAAGAGGGAGACCTTTTCTACAATCCCTGCTGGGACTGCGTTTAACTGTAGTTGTGCTCCACTGGGGAGGTTGAGGTACAGGCCCAAGTCTTTCATCCATTCAAGATCCTGGCTGCTGTCTGATGATTCTGATTGGCTGGCAGGTTGAAGCTTTTGAGGGTCTGTGAAGGAAAGCAAAGACATAAATATTCATGAAAACACACTAATATTATAGACACAAGATTCATTGTTTTTTTTTTCACTTAATTGCAGAATCCTGGTTTCTTTTGAAAAAGTTTAACGTTATCTCTTAACAACCTTTTACATGGAAGGATTAAAGCTGAACATCAGGTAAGCATCTAAATGCTGAGTTGCAATAAATATATATATATATATATATATATATATATACACACACACACACACATATACATATATATACATATACAAGTGTACTTCGGTTTACAATCGCCTCAGTTAACATAATTTTCGGTTTACAACTGAAAATCCATTGAAAAGAATTCCTTTTACATGGAAGGATTAAAGCTGAACATCAGGTAAGCATCTAAATGCTGAGTTGCAATAAATATATATATATATATATATATACAGTGGGGATCGAAAGTTTGGGCACCCCAGCTAAAAATTTGTATTAATGTGCATAAAGAAGCCAAGGAAAGAAGGAAAAATCTCCAAAAGGCATCAAATTACAGATTAGACATTCTTATAATATGTCAACAAAAGTTAGATTTTATTTCCATCATTAACACTTTCAAAATAACAGAAAACAAAAAAATGGCGTCTGCAAAAGTTTGGGCACCCTGCAGAATTTATAGCATGCACTGCCCCCTTTGTCAAGCTGAGACCTGCCAGTGTCATGGATTGTTCTCAATCGTCATCTGGGAATACCAGGTGATGTCAATCTCAAAGGTTTTAAATGCCCAGACTCATCTGACCTTGCCCCAACAATCAGCACCATGGGTTCTTCTAAGCAGTCGTCTAGAAAACTGAAACTGAAAATAGTTGACGCTCACAAAGCTGGAGAAGGCTATAAGAAGATAGCAAAGCGTTTTCAGATGTCAATATCCTCTGTTCGGAATGTAATTAAGAAATGGCAGTCATCAGGAGCAGTGGAAGTTAAAGCAAGATCTGGAAGACCAAGAAAAATATCAGACAGAACAGCTCGCAGGATTGTGAGAAAAACAATTCAAAACCCACGTTTGACTGCACGATCCCTCCAGAAAGATCTGGCAGACACTGGAGTTGTGGTCACTATTCCACTATAAAGAGATACTTGTACAAATATGGTCTTCATGGAAGAGTCATCAGAAGAAAACCTCTTCTACGTCCTCACCACAAAAATCATCGTTTGAACTTTGCAAATGAACATATAGACAAGCCTGATGCATTTTGGAAACAAGTTCTGTGGACCGATGAGGTTAAAATTGAACTTTTTGGCCGGAATGAGCAAAGGTACGTTTGGAGAAGAAGGGGCACAGAATTTAATGAAAATAACCTCTGTCCAACTGTTAAGCATGGAGTTGGATCAGTCATGCTTTGGGGTTGTGTTGCAGCCAGTGGCACAGGGAACATCTTACGAGTAGAAGGAAAAATGGATTCAATAAAATTTCAGCAAATTTTGGATGGTAACTTGATGCCATCTGTGAAAAAGCTGAAGTTAAAGAGAGGATGGCTTCTAATAATGGATAATGATCCTAAACACACCTCGAAATCCACGGGGGATTACATCAAGAGGCGTAAACTGAAGGTTTTGCCATGGCCTTCACAATCTCCTGACCTCAACATCATTGAAAATCTATGGATAGACCTTAAAAGAGCAGTGCGTGACAGACAGCCCAGAAATCTCAAAGAACTGGAAGACTTTTGTGAGGAAGAATGGGCAAAGATACCTCAAATAAGAATTGAAAGACTCTTGGCTGGCTACAAAAAGCGTTTACAAGCTGTGATACTTGCCAAAGGGGGCAGTACAAGATATTAACTCTGCAGGGGGCCCAAACTTTTGCAGACGCCATTTTTTTGTTTTCTGTTATTTTGAAAGTGTAAATGATGGAAATAAAATCTAACTTTTGTTGACATATTATAAGAATGTCTAATCTGTAATTTGATGCCTTTTGGAGATTTTTCCATCTTTCCTTGGCTTCTTTATGCACACTAAAAAAACTTTTTAGCTGGGGTGCCCAAACTTTCGATCCCCACTGTATATACACACACACACACATATACATATATATACATATACAAGTGTACTTCGGTTTACAATCGCCTCAGTTAACATAATTTTCGGTTTACAACTGAAAATCCATTGAAAAGAATGCCCAACAAATTTGTTACGAATTTTTTTCGCAATATGAAGTGTATGTTGGTGCCGGCTTTCTTTTTTCTTCACTATAGCTCACAGAATTAGCTGTCACTTTCCCCAGAGTTAAAGGAAACTTTGTTTCTTTTAAGAAAGTAAAAGGAAGCTTTGTTTCTATTAACTCGGGGAAATAAACTAAAAGGAAACGTTCTTTCTTTTAGCTGGGGGAAAAGTGACAGCTGAATCTCCGAGCTATAGGGCAGAAAAAAAAGCGGTAATTACATTTAAAAACCGGCACCATAATAAATTAAAAAACAGTGTGGGGTCCCTTCTCCAATCTATACCAAGCCCTTTGGGTCTGGTAAGGATTTTGAGGGGAACTCCCACGCCAAAATGTAAAAACAAAAAGGGCGTGGCCCCCCAAATCCATACCAGACCCTTATCCGAGCATACAGTCCGGCAGGTCAGGAAAGGGGGGGGGGGAACGAGTGAGCGCCCCCCCTCCTGAACCATACCAGGCCACATGCCCTCAACATGGTAGGCTGCTTTGGGGCAGGAGGGCTCTGCTTCCAAAGATGGCTCCCGTCATCTGCCTGCTCCGGTGGTTTGACAGTTCTTAAATATGTAAGGGGCAGGGCCACCCGGGGACATCTCGCATGTAACCCCACCCCATGTGACATCAATGATGATTGGGTGATGTCCCCGGTGACCCTGCCCCTTACATATTTAAGAACTGTCAAACCACCAGAGCAGGCAGATGGCAGGAGCCATCGTTGGAAGCGGAGCCTTTTTTTAAAATTCTTTTTTCGGGTCGTTCGCAGTGGACATCATGATTGACATTGGATCTACTGCGGGGGACATTCTTTTAGTTTTTTCTTTTAATAAAGGACTTGTCAAAGACCGTGTCCTGTCTTTTTTCACTCCACACTTTTTGTTTATGTGAATGAGTAGACCATGTATGCCATACTCATTCACACGGGGAAGGGGGGGACTGGGATCTGGGGGGCTTCCAGATTCCGATAAGCCCCCTGCCCGCAGACCCCCACAACCACTGGCCAGGGTTGTAGGGAAGAGGCCCTTGTCCCCATCAACATGGGGACAAGGTGCTTTGGGGGGGGGAGCACCTCTGCCCCAAAGCACCCCCCATGTTGAGGGCATGTGGCCTGGTATGGTTCAGGAGGGGGCAGGGACACTCGCTCGCCCCCCCCCTTCCGTTTCCTGACCTGCCGGGCTGCATGCTCGGATAAGGGTCTGGTATGGATTTTGGGGGGGACCCCCCCCACACCATTTTTTTTTACATTTTGCCTTGGGAGTTCCCCTCAAAATCCATACCAGACCCGAAGGGCTTGGTATGGATGGGAGGGGGGACCCCATGCCGTTTATTTATTTTTTTAATTGCCGGCAATTCTTTACCATTCAGCTGTCAGTGGGGAACCCCGTTGCCAGCTGAAACATTAACACATGGTTGTCACTACTAAAATACCACATGACTTGATAAAATAACTCGTGGTATTTTAGTAGCGTTTACTTTTTTCTAACCTCTGGAATGGATGAATTGGTTTTCAATACATTCCTATGGGAAATGGCGTTTCGGTTTACAAATTTTTCGCTATAAGAAAAGTCCTGCAGAACAAATTAAATTCGTAAACCGAGGTATGTATATGTGTGTGTGTATATATATATATATATATATATATATATATATATATATATATAAATTGTTTCACTTGAAAGGATTTGCAATTTTGCGCAGCAAGTTTTTTGATCCAGAAAAATCTTGCCCCACAGCATAATGTATGATGCCTACTGCAGCACGAGTATAGCTTGATCAGGAATATAGTGAACATGGCTGCTTGAACATTGAAGTAGCAGCAGTAGACTGATGAGGTGGTCTCTGCTAACACATCCATTTTCTATCTGCACATGTGCACTGTAAGGCTTTATTCACACGGGCTTAAAGAACTCCAGGATAGGCAGAAAAAAATCACCCATTAGTACACCCCCCTACACAACAGTGAATACAATTTAAAAATCCTTACCAAGTCTAATCGAATTTTCACTACCTCATCTCTGTAATTCAAAAGATACCAGCACCTGCTCAGCCAAGGAGAAGGTGTAACAGTAAGGATTACATCATATCCTCTCTGCAGTAAAAGGAAACTACAGTTCCCATCATCCACAAGGAATTGTGATTGTGGGTGGGTACACTAGGCCTGTACATGTTGAATGTGTCTCAGAGTCCCAGTCTGCCCACCACTGCAAGTAGGGCTAAATTACATCACTGCTTCCAGGAGAAAACTACAGAAGGCATATGCCAAGACCAGTGGCTGGGGGAATAGGAGGAATAGCAGCCATTGGTCTTACAAACAGGAAACCAAAACTAATTAATGGATGGATTTGAAAATGAATAGAATATTTCAGAGTGACTACTGAGTGAACCAGAAGAAGGATGACATGATGAATGAAGGTAGCATATCGGCAACAAAGGACATGTAAAGAAGCTTTTGTCCGGAGTTCTGCTTTAAGCGTACATCTGTGCGGAGGGCTGTGTGCTCACATGGGAAGCACAGGTATTCTGTGCATCCACATGCAGGCAGTCCCATTCATGTCAATTGCGATGTAGCAGCTGTGTGGACACAGCCACTGGTTCCCATGTCACACTGTCTGCATTTGTGGATACGCATATGCACCTGCATGGCTGTCAAATTGGGATCAGCGGCTGTGTCCATGCAGCTGCTACGTCTTAATAGACATGAATGAGATGGATGCATGGAACACCTGTGCACCTCATGTGGGCACACAGCCCTTCTTGTGTGAATGAACAGAACTTGATTGGCTCCTAGCTTTCCCTCTCCTAGTCTGAGTGCTGCTGCCCAGAGGATTACAAGAGGCTATTACTAAGACAAAGCTAGGAATATACAAAAGCTGCATTTGAAAATTCAATTACTGTTTTTTTTCCCAACGCCTAACTGCATAAACTGTTATTTCTTTTTATAACTTCTTGGAGGTCAGCTGTATTAGAAAAACTAGAAAGGACGAGGGCAAAGCAATGTGAATAACTGTACAAAAAGGGAAAGGAAGATAATTAAAGGAAATCTATTGTGTTAAAAAAGCTATTTCAATATGCCTGTGAATGTGATCAGCTTTGCGGATATGACCTTGTCAAAGTCCGTTAATGTTTTATAAACATTTTCTGTGTATAGTTAAAATATATACACAAATGTACAGGGGGGCAGCCATATTTTCTCAATATTACATACGCAAACGTACATAGCAATGCTGCACGGTGCTTGTACTTTACGGTTTCCCAGTCTCTATGGTAGTCTATTAGCCTACCTAGCATGTACAGTATATATATTATACTCTTTTGAGGTGTCATTGCAATGCTCATATGAAAGTACCATTTGGATGTGAAGCCTCATTTTCATACATTTCTGCTCTGTGACATATTTTATCATATGGTTTTTTAAGATTTGTAGAATCTGCTTCTATTGGCAATTGTGAAACTATGCTACCACCATCCTGGCTAAATGACTGCTGAGATAAAAGTCACTACAGAATAAGCCAAGTAGGGAGTAAATCGTTTTTTGATTTACCAAAGGCAAATAGGCAGTTCACTTTGCAAGAGAAGGTACATTTTGCAAGAAAACTTGCCCCAGAGCTTAGTGAATGTGGTGATGTTTCACTTTGAAGAGAATGCCCAATCACATGTAAGCAAAAAAAAAAAAAAAACAAATCACAGGATTTTGCTTGCAGAGGATTGGATGATAGAAGTCAGCAAAGCTTTAGTCCATTTTCTAATCTCTGGGGATAATTATCTTCCAAAGTGCAACTTCCCTTGCAAAGTGAACAGTCTGTTTGCCTTTAGTAAATCATCCCCATTATGTCTTTGAGCTGACCCATTGACTTATAATGAGATGTGCGAAACCGTAAAAGACATTCACTGAGCAACACTACTAAGAAGGAAGCAGTGTAATAATACCAAAAAGTAAGTTTTTAAAACAACTGAACTGAATATTATTTATGTTAAGCTGATTACATTCATATGTATTTCCAACAAACTTTAAAGGACAGTCTTTTCTAAATGGGGGCCATTGTGACTTGTCTGCGCTCTACATTCTGGTAACATGTTTAAATAATTACTGTCTAGTTTCCCACATGGGGCCAGTAAATGTCCTTTTATACATATGTAGTAAATTGGATGCAGCAAGTCCAGACTCGCGTCAGGCAGCAGTTCAGACACTTGTCTCAATGTATAGAGTCTGAGCTGGATGTTGCACGGCTTCACTTCTATAGGGGAGCAATCATCGGGCACCTGATGCAACTGATGACCAGTCTTCTTTTTTGGACTGTTTTATTTGAAACTTTTTGAAAAGGAAACAGATTTCCCTTCAGTTATTAAAAATATAATTGATTCTTTTTTTTTGGTAGTCATGTTAAGCTCCATGCACACTAGATTAAAAAACACCAGTGCTCTTGGCAAAAAAAAAAAAAAAGCGAATGTTGAGCGGTTTTTTATTTCTAGCGGTTAGGAGAGCTTAACTTTTTTTTCTCCTAGAAAAATGCTCTCAAAAATGCAAAACAGAAGGGTTTTTCTCTGCTTCTAAACGGTGAGCTTAACAAATGCCTCTAGACTACCTAATGTGATGGACACAAAGGATAACATTAGTCGCTTCTACAGGCAAAATGCTAAACTCCTCTAGGAGCAGGGTCTTTTTAAGCATGGAGCTTAAATGTGAAATATTTCTTATCAATAATATGAAACCTATGCAGCCAGCAGGTGGAGTTCTTGGCTCCTTGTTACATGTTTTGCTTCTGTCTCTTTATCTTGTGTTTCTAAAAATTATACTGTTTACACAGCTCAATAGTTGAAGCTGAAATTAGGGCAAGCCATTGATGATGACATTTTCTTTCCTTCAACCGGCCTTCTCTGTCAGCAGAACGCAATGATTACTGCTAGTGGCTATAGCCTACGGCAGTAATCACATGTAAAAAAAATCTGACAGGCTGGTAGTACTAAAGTGGATTGATGGATTGGCTTCAGTAAAATCAGCCTGCCCATAGAGGGATGGAATCTTGGCCAGTCCTTGTCGAACTGGTCGAAATCCGATCCTTCTTTGGCCGACTTAACCCTCACAGTGCAAGACTAATTCATTATTTTCTGGTTTCAGACAGACAAAGCATGCCTCAAGGCAGTGTGTTTAGGCTATGCGGTCTCTAGCTAACCCATAGTGCTTCGGGAATCCTCAGTTATGAATTACATATTTATCTGTAAAACCAAACGTCTGTGTCTGTCTATCTATCATAAAATATATCAAAGCGTTTTAAAGCTTGTGAAAGTATCACTTTCACTATTACGAGCAAAGTGCAGGTTTCCTATGATGACAATATTCAGCATTCTGGAAGAATTCTAAGTGAAGCACAGCCTTGATGAAACAGAAGGCATTCACATGTTGTCAAGTCCATCTCATATCTACAATGTTCCAGTGGCCAACTAAGCATCCAGGATTTCTGCTGAAAATAGAATATTTTAGAATAGAAGATCTGAAGCATACAAATACAGAGTAATTTATAATAATTGGGCACACAAGTTAAAGACTAAAATACTTACTGGAATTATGTCTAATATCTACAGGTCAGAAGCCCAGTGGCAAAAGGGACTACATGCAGCTATGGAGCCACATTCAAGTGGACATGTTGCTTTACCCTGCAAGGGCCAATCACATATCTAATTTAAAGTGCTTCAGATTTGCCTGGCACTGTATCAGTGAGAAAAATAAATCAATGACAAGACAAATCAGTGGAAACAATTTATCTGGTTCTTCTCAAGTCAGGATTTAAGTTATCACCTTCATTAATACACCAGCGGCCTCCCTCCCTCCCTCACTTTCCCATTAGTAAGAAAAACTTCGGGAAGGGAGCCAAGAACAGAAAATGTGCGGCATTGTTCCAGGCTGCCCATTGTGTCCCGACCTTTTGCACACTCCAAGGAATGCCTGGTATGTCAGATTTACTTCCCTTCCCCCCTGAAAGGCATCTTGGCCAGGATGGCCGCTCAGTGAGCGAGGTCTCCACGTCAAGAGGACAAGATAGCAAGGCCCTTCTCTCGCTCTCTTTTTTTTCCTAGGGAGCCCACAATAAAAGAAACATTGTCATAAAGTGGAGAGAGTTTAATAGATTTCCTGGGGCCTGGAGGTGAAGAACAGGTCATCCAGTGGAATGTGGACCTACAGAGAAAGTTTCCCTGGGGTCAACAATGTGACTCTATTTTAGGGAACATAGCAAAATATTAGTCCGGGAAGAAAAAAGTTTCAGCAATGGAGATTAATGGTTTGCATTGAAAAGAAGAGAGTTTGAAGTTAAAGGAGGACTGGTGGAAAACTATACAGATCAGAATTATTACTAAATGATTCCTTGATATTGTTTTCCAATGCACACTTTGGCACAGAAGCGAATAATCCAGACTTTGGTTTCCTATAGCCCCAGAGGCCTGCTTGTAACACAGGAGCTATATGCGTCTACTCTGAACCATATTAGCAATTTCAGCCTGCTTGATCTGAGACAAAGAAAGGTCCACCCATATATACTGTTACATTAGCTGGGGTATTGGAGGTTCACACTTTAAAACAAAGCAACATGTAGCCATAATCTGATGGCAGGGATGCTCCGCTACCACTTTTACTAATATTCATAATGGGCAGAAAGTCAGCAACAATACTTGGGTACACTGAACCAGATTCAGCTGATACAATCTTGGTGGAGTCAATGATGACATCATATAATCTAGGGGAGTATAGCTGGGGGAGTCAATGATGACATCATATAATCTAGGGGAGTATAGAGATAGATAGAGCGAGAAATAAGCATTGAATAGGGTATATGATTGCCATTTATAAAGAAATAAATGGTCCATATAGAAAAACTTGGTACAAAGTTATTCACTTTAGGGTTATTACATATGATGAAGGTGCAACACTCTTTGCAGCTAAAGGAAAACACGTTTAACCTCGACATATGGAAGGCCTTCTGTACAGTAGAGGCTTATTCATACCTATGGCTGGGGGTGGTAAAAATAGGTTGCTGAACCATGGGTTTAGTGTGAACACTCCCCACCCCCAACCCCCAGGGAATATGCATGTATTGTAAGGTGAACTGCATGTTATTTTTCTTATTGACATACACTTTAACCGCTTAAGGCCCGCCCACAGTACATTTAAGGCTGCAGGTAGGGCATTTTTTTACATTTCGAAACCTTGTGATAAAAAATGAGATCTGCAAAATACTCACCATGCCTATTTAAATTTCTTGGGGTGTCTACTCTCCAAAAAGGGGTCATTTGGGGGGGGGGGGATTGGTGCTATCCTGGCATTTCATGGCCTCCAAATCTGTGATAGGTAGTGAGGAAGTGAAATGAGGAAGTTCTGCACCTTCAGGCTTTCAAAGTGATCATTGGATTTTAGGCTCCTGTGGCTAGGCTCCCAAAAAGTCTCACACGTGGTATCTCGGTAGAAGTAGAAGAATGTATTTTGGGGTGTAATTCCACATATACCCATGGCTTGTGTGAGAAATATATAATTTAAATGACAACTTTGTGTAAAAAAAAAAAATGCTTTTGTAATTTTCCAAAAACCTGTGGAAAAAAAAAAAAATCTTCCATGGACTCAATATGCCTTTAGCAGATAGCTTAGGGTGTCTACTTTTTGAAAAGGGGTTATTTGGGGGTGTTTGTACTATCCTGGTATTTTAGCACCTCAAGAAATATGATGGGCAGTCAGAAAGTAAAAGCTGTGTAAATTCCATCTATACCATAGTTTTTAGATGCTATAACTTTCATACAAAGCAATCAATATACACTTATTGGATTTTTTAACCAAAAACATGCAGCAGAATACATTTTGGCCTAAATTTATGACGAAATTTTTGTTTTTTTTATATCTTTTATGACAGAAATAAGAAAATATTGTTATTTTTTAAAAAAAAAAAAAACTTTGTTTATAGTGCCAAAAATAAAAAGCGCACAGTTGATCAAATACCAGTGAAAGAAAGCTCTATTTATGTGAAAAAAGGACATAAATTTAATTTATGTACCGTATTGCATGACCGCGCAATTGTCAGTTAAACTAGCGCAGCGCTGTATAGCAAAAAAATGGCGCAACTTGCAGTATCTATACCATAATACCATAGTTTGTAGACGCTATAACTTTCACACAAAGCAATCAATATACACTTATTGGGATTTTTTTTTTTACCAAAAACATGTAGCAGAATACATTTTGGCCTAAATTTATGACTAACCTTGAGTTTACTATATATTTTTTATAGCTGAAGGTAAAAAATATCGTTTTTCTTCAAAATATTTTTTTGTTTATAGCATGAAAATAAAAAGCTCACAGGTGCTCAAATATCACTGAAAGAAAGCTCTATTTGTGTGAAAAAAAGGATGTATATTTCGTTTGGGTGCAGCATTGCATGACCGCGCAATTATTAGTTGAATTAGTGCAGCACCAAATATCAAAAAGAGGCCTGGTCATTAAGGGGGGTAAATCCTCAGGATGACAAGTGGTTAAGGGGCATTCCGACAGGTACCTTTGTACTGAAATAATGTGTGGCACTTCATTCGTTAACATACATGTGGTAAGGCAGCTCATTCATTTAAAATGAGCTGCTAATGTATCACAGGGTGGTTTTAACACAGTATATTGCAATGTGTTTTTGATGGCTCACATCTGTGTGTTGTGATGTGCCGACTCGATTATGCGTTACGGTGCGCTGTGCGCAGTGTGTGTGCTGAAGTGTCATTCAGAATGAATGAATGAATGACACCGCACTGCAGTCAGTTTTATGTGCCTGTATTTGTGAACTTCACAAGGACATGAACTTTTGTGAAAGGCTCAGTGTAATCAGTAAAGCTGGAGTTTGTGGTTTTATAGAAAATCACACAAGTTCCATAAACAATCCTATATGCAAAACCCACAAGCCTAATAACTAAAACAAAACTGATACGTTAATGTGGGATATACTAAAATTATGCAGGATATTGGAGGACTCACAGATCTATCTTTCCTCCGTTAAACAATGGACTTCAAAGGAGACCCAAGGAGAAAAGGTTACTTCAAAGTGAGAACTATTCAATAACGGTCTCAACTGTCCTCTCCACCCCCATTGCTGTCAAAAGAATTCCTTTAAATGCTATGGGTGCTTCTCTCTTTTCTTTAACCTGTTTGGAGGATGTCAGATACTCTGGTCCAGTGACCTCCAGGGATATGCTACTTGGATGTATTCCTGTGAAATTACAGGAAGTGTCAAAAGTGTACCTGTCACACATGCTCAATAGAGGTGAGGCTGAACAGCATTTCACAAAAATGAAGTTAAGTTAGATGAAACAAGTAACACTACTTTGAAATGAAGAGCAGAAACTGGGGCTGTATTCACACTTGAGTGTAGCGTTTTTTGCACATTTTTTCATGCAATTTTGGAAGGTTCATGTTTGTTTTCATACAGCGTTTTTGAGCTTTTGCTTCCTTTTTTTTTATTAGCCAATAGAGAAAAATATCATCTGTTGCTAGGTTTTTCAGCTTTGTTAACTTTTCCATCAGCTTTTCTTTTTTAAAAATTATTATTCATTTATTATTATTTTCTTTTGTTAGAGTAAGGGTTGAGATTAGAAATTGGGGTTCAACAAGAACTGGAAGGACACAAAAAACAAATGCCTTGGAAAGTAAAACAGCTCCCTTTTATGTAGTTCATGGTGTATTTAGCTGTATGTCTGAAGTTCAACTTTAACCCTCAGTCACTGAAAATACAGTGCCTTGAAAAATTATTCATACCCCTCGAAATTTTCAACATTTTGTAATGTTACAGCCAAAAACTTAAATTTATTTTATTAGGATTTTATGTGATAGACCAACACAAAGTGGCACATAATTGTGAAGTGGAAGGAAAATGATAAATGTTTTTCACAATTTTTGACAAATAAATATCTGAAAAGTGTGGCGCACATTTCTATTCAGCCCCCCGGAGTCAATACTTAGACTCTGGGGGGCTGAATTGCCTTTCGCTGCAATTCCAGCTGCAAGTCTTTTTGGGGATGTCTCTACCAGCTCTAGAGAGGGACATTTTTGCCCATTCTTCTTTGCAAATAGCTCAAGCTCAGTCAGATTGGATAGAGTGTCAGTGAACAGTAATTTTCAAGTCTTGCCACAGATTCTCAATTGGATTTAGGCCTGGACTTTGACTGGGCCATTCTAACACAAGAATATACTTTGTTCTAAACCAGGGGTCTCCAAACTGCGGTCCACGGGCCGGATGTGGCCCTTTGCTTGCTTTTATCCAGCCCATGGAGCACTTTTCCTTCCAATGACATAAACAATGGGATGCTATTCTTCCCACTGACACCAACGATGGGGAGCTATTCCTGCCACTAACACCAAAGATGGGGCGCTATTCCTCCAACTGATCCCAAAGATTGGGCGCTATATCTCCCACTGACCCCAACGACTGGGCGTTATTCCTCCCACTGACCCCAACGACTGGGCGATATTCCTCCCACTGACCCAAACAACGGGGCACTGTTCCTCCCACTGACCCCAAACAACGGGGCACTGTTCCTCCCACTGACCCCAACAATGGGGCGCTGTTCCTCCCACTGATCCCAACGACGGGGCACTGTTCCTCCCACTGACCCCAATGACGGGGCACTGTTCCTCCTATTGATCCTAACGGTGGGGCACTATTCCTCCTACGGATCCCAGTGACGGGGCACTGTTCCACTGACCCCAGTGACAGGGCACTGTTCCTCCCACTGACCCCAGCGACGGGGCACTGTTCCTCCCACTGACCCTAACGATGGGGCGCTATTCCTCCCACTGACCCTAACGATGGGGCGCTGTGCCTCCCACTGATCCTAACGGTGGGGCGCTATTCCTCCCACGGACCCCAATGACGGGGCACTGTTCCTCCCACTGACTCCTGCAACGGGACACTGTTCCTCCCACTGATCCCAGCGACGGGGCACTGTTCCTCCCACTGACCCCAGCGACGGGGCACTGTTCCCCCCACTGACCCCAGCGACGGGGCACTGTTCCTCCCACTGACCCCAGCGACGGGGCACTGTTCCACCCACTGACCCCAGCGATGGGGCACTGTTCCTCCCACTGACCCCAGCGACGGGGCACTGTTCCTCCCACTGACCCCAGCAACGGGGCACTGTTCCTCCCACTGACCCCAGCGAC
The DNA here is from genome assembly GCF_062004578.1 of Staurois parvus. NCBI lineage: Eukaryota > Metazoa > Chordata > Amphibia > Anura > Ranidae > Staurois > Staurois parvus. Next base: position 10,252,484 of record NW_028317950.1, on the reverse strand, counting down.
GGGGCACTGTTCCTCCCACTGACCCCACCGATGGGGCACTGTTCCTCCCACTGACACCAGCGATGGGGAACTGTTCCTCCCACTGATACCAGAAACTGGGAACTAATTATTCACTGATGCCAGGTCATTATCTACTCCCACTGGCCACAATCCGGCTCCCCTAAAGTTTGAAGGGCAGTAAACTGACCTTTTGTTTTTAAAGTTTGGAGACCTCTGATCTAAAGCATTCCATTGTAGCTCTAGCTGTATGTTTAGGGTTGCTGTCCTGCTGGAAGGTGAACCTCTGCCCCAGTCTCAAGTCTTTTGCAGACTAACCGTTTTTATTCTAAGATTGCTCTGTATTTGCCTCGATCCATCTTTCCATGAACTCTGACCAGCTTCCCTGTCCCTGCTGAAGAAAATCATCCCCACAACATGATGCTGTCACCACCATGTTTCACGGTGGGGAAGTTGTGTTCAGGGTGATGTGTAGTGTTATTTTTCTGGCACACATAGCGTTTTGCTTTTAGGCCAAAAAGTTCAATTTTGGTCTCATCTGACCAGAGCACCTTCTTCCACGTTTCCTGTGTTCCCCACATGGCTTCTCGCAAACTGCAAACGAGACTTCTAATGGCTTTCTTTCAACAATGGCTTTCTTCTTGCCACTCTTCCATAAAGGCCAGATTTGTGGAGTGCATGACTAATAGTTGTCCTGTTGACAGATTCTCCCACCTGAGCTGTGGATCTCTGCAGCTCCTCCAGAGTTACCATGGGCCCCTTGGCTGCTTCTCTGATTAATGCTCTCCTTGCCTGGCCTGTCTGTTTAGGTGGACAGCCATGTCTTGGTACGTTTGCAGTTGTGCCATACTCTTTCCATTTTCTGATGATGGATTGAACAGTACTCTGTGATATGTTCAAAGCTTGGGATATTTTTTTTTTTATAACCTAACCCTGCTTTAAACGTCTCCAAAATTTTATCCCTGACCTGTCTGGTGTGTTTCTTGGCCTTCATGATGCTGTTTGTTCACTAATGTTCTCTAACAAACCTCTGAGGGCTTCACAGGACAGCTGTATTTATACTGAGATTAACTTACACAAAGGTGGACTCTATTTACTGAAAATTTTTTCTGAAAATATTTTCTACTTTCTGCTATAAAACATTGACTTCTGAAGGCAATTGGTTCCAGTAGATTTTAGCTAGGGGTATCAGCGTAAAGGGGGCTGAATACAAATGCACGCCACACTTTTCAGATATTTGGAAAAAATTTTGAAAACCATTTTATCATTTTCCTTCCACTTCACAATTATGTGCCACTTTGTGTTGGTCTATCACATAAAATCCCAATAAAATACATTTATGTTTTTGGTTGTAACATGACAAAATGTGGAGAATATCAAGGGGTATGGATACCTTTTTCAAGGCACTGTACAAAACTTCATCATGGTTAATTGTTGTTGTAGTTACTGCATATTTTTATGCGGTAATTTATTGCACAGTAGCTGGTTGTCAAGGTAACCGGCCTAAGGGCCTGGTATGGATTTGGGGGGGGACCCCACATCTTTTTTAAAAAAAAGTTTGGCATGGGGTTCCCCTTAAAATTCATACCAGATCAGAGGCGGACTGACCATTTGGAAACTCGGGCACTGCCCAAGGGCCTGGGGTCAGTAGGGGGCCCCATGACATGGCCCTGGTACCTTTTTCATAGGCTTTTTTGAGTTTGGGCAAGGACACAGGGGCCCCATGATCCCCTATTGCCCGGGGGCCCCATGAGTTGTCAGTCCGCCCCTGTACCAGATCCAAAGGGCATGGTATGGATTGAGGGGGGGAATACCGCATGTGATACTGCTACCAAAAACCCGGTGATAAATATCACATCTTTTTTTACTTGCTGGACTTAACAGCTTACCCCATGTTTTTTTGCGATATTTACCGGCACATTTTTCATTCTGCATTAAATACCATAAAATCTTTCTTTTTTTGTAAATTGGAAATTTTTTTAACGCATGTGATAATTTATGCAAATGAGTCACACGATCATGTTATCGCATGCGGTAATCTTTAATGAATTGACTCCTATGTGTAAAAGAAGAAAAAAGAAATAAAATACAGTCTTTGCCTCTTGCTGTTTGAGCATCGGCCAGTTACAATGTTTTTCGATACATAATTAACAACGTACTTAGCGTTGGAGTGGGAGTTGTCCATATCTCATACAACGCTTTGCAAGGTGATGCCAACTCATCTGGGCATTGTTACACACAACAGTTACATTTTATAATATCATTGGCACAATGTTATTAATAAAGGACAAATGCCAAAATATTAGATCATAATATTGAGGGAAGTTCTGACCAATCAGTCTGCTAGCCAGCTACGAGCATAATTTAAACTGAACCCGTAGCAACGCAATCAAGCATATGTAGCCCAAACCGGTAGATTAAAGGATAAGTTCATCTTTTGAAAGAAAAAAAAAAAAATATAGCAGGTAGGGGAGTGGATCGCCCTACTTACTGTCATGAGGGGGGGAATTGGGCATGCTAAACATGTTACATCCTAAATACAGATGTAACATGTTCAGAAAGTTTAACATCCTTTAAAGAGCAAAGACCTACAGCTATTCTAGCACAGCAGCACCCTGGCTAAGCTGGTGGTCTCCATATTCCTTTCCATATAGGTTTCCCTTAAAGGACATCTGTGTTGGGTCCCCATATCTGTACTTGGGAGTGCCCTGCTCCTAAATGACTGATTCCCATGATAAATCAATGAAGAGAACAAGCCTGTGAAATCCTGGGAGTTTCCCATGGTCCAGTTCCCACCCTTTAACTGGCTAATTGCTTTATTCATTTAGTGGGAATTTTTGTGGGTTAAATTGTATTACAATGTACTAAATGTTTTTGTACCTGTGTCTCTCACATACTGTCTTTCCGGTTCTGACATTCCATCAACACACGCGGCTCATGTCTGAAACCGCGTATGACTTGTATGTTTGTAGGAAATGCACTTCTTGCTTTCATCTAATGTCTATGGCTTCTCTAAACACTATCATTATTAGCTGGGGAAAATACATTATCCCACACTCATTCTGCTTTGTTACATGGACTTAATAGGATTAGAATGTAACCAACAAGTGTGCTACTACCTACCCTGAGAAACAGGGTAATTTCTGCAATGCATGTTTTGAGTTGTAGAAGAGGATATGATGCAAACGTTATTATCATTCAATGTAAAAACGGAGCCAAAATGTTACACAACACAGTAGAGGAGAATACAAGAAATTTCCAGTACAGAAGAACTAGAAGAAAAGAAAATATCTGTGCTACTGGAAGAACCAATTAGAATCCAGCTTTCATCCAATGCCTACTGAGAGCGCTAAACAGGAATGGTCCTTACACTGAGCGTGCTCACAGAGTCCTCCCTTTTTGGGGTAACAAACATTTGCAAGCTTTTACAAATATTTACACACCATACTTAAAGATGGCGGTCGCAAAGTTCTTTCTCACATTTTGTAAATCCATTTAAAGGCAAAAAGTATCTTAAAAAGGAGCTACTCTTTCTATTTGTAGATACACGAGTGAATGCAGTTGGATTAGAGGTAAACTTTTTTTTTTTTTTAAGTTGTACTTAGAGATGTATTAGAAACAGGAAATGTAAAATAAATCTCATATTTATAAACCTTACGTCTGGGTGTAGTTTATAATCACGTATGTACATGTGGGTAGCCATATTTGCACTTTACATAGGCAGGCACTGCATAGAAGTGCTGCAGTGTGGATGTGCCATGCTGACCCACATCTACCAGACAGAGTCTGTCTGAGTGAAAACAATGGACTCTATACAGTCATGACAAGAAAGAGGCACTGTTTCTTCAAATGTACAAATCCTTTGATTTTGGTAATGCCAAAATTTAGCCAAGTTAGTAGTGTGGATTTTTATAACTGGTGCACTTTAACGTAAATTATCAGCCCAATGTATATTAGTGTCAAGTACAGACTTATTTGTATGTATAGTTTACAAATACCTCTGAATATGAGGACAGTCATATTTCCTCATTACATATGCAGGCTCTGATCCCTAATCATTTGTGCTAAATGGTAAATTCCTGTGCAAATCACATGTGATTTGTGAGCGGTGCGATTGGAGCCATACATTTTGTATGGCTCTAATCGCACCAACCCCCCCCCCCCCCAAAAAAAAAATGGTGCATGGCCTTTTTTTTAGTCTGAAATAAAATAGGGTCACATGGGTATTCCCACCTATGCGATCTGATTCTGCGGTTTAACCAGCAGGTTAAACAAACAAACAAAAAAAGTGGCAATTTCTCCCATCTACACATTCGATGTGAATGGGGAAATCACTCTCACAGCGCTCTTGTGTTCTGCCAGTGGGAAGCCTTCCCCAGCGGAAGAATTCAATAATCAGTGTTGCTGGCTATAGCCAGCGGCACTGATTGGATGAAAGAAAAAAAAAATGACAGGCTAGTTGAGAGATCCCCTTGTCACCTGTTCACGGATGGATCAAAATTTGTCTGGTCTCTGCTGAACCGGCCAAATTTCTATCCATTTATGGCTGGCTTAAAGCAGAGTTCCGGCCTCTGCCACCACCCTAAAAAAAAATTACAAATACGGTAGCTGTTGACTTTTAATATTAGGGCACTTACCTGTCCTCACCCCAAGCCAATTCTTCAATCTGCTGTCGGGTGCTGGTGCCACCACCTTGACTAAGGGAAACCGGCAGTGAAGCCTTTCCTACAGCGCATGCGCGAAGCATGCTGTGCTTTGTGAATAGACCCCAGTCCTCTGGGACCTTGGAAGTGTGAAAACCAGGTACCTGCGCTCCCCCCAAAAGGTGCCAAATGTGGCAGCGGAGGGGGGGAGGGGGAGGAAGAAAGAAGAGCTTCCACTTTTGGGTGGAACACCGCTTTAAGTCAAAGCTACACAGATTTTTGTAGTTCAATCATGCTAGTGATCAGGCACTAAAAGCAGCAACTGATAAACAGCTAAACAGATACAACAAAAGGTCTTGCATATTCACACAATGCTCCAGTATGTGCAAAGTCCTGTCATCATGTGTTACTTGTGTAACTTACTCCATAAGAAGCCATTGTTCCATCTCTTAACTGAACAATTACTACTCCCAGCAATTAATCACTAGGTATTTTAGTAGTACCATTGAGCTACTAAAAATCTCCTGTGTTGCTCTAGCCTAATGAAATAATTGTTGAAGTGGTTACTTTTCTCAGTTGCCAAAGAGTAAAATTACCCCTGTAATGTAGCTTAGACCTTGCTGATTGGCTCTCTTTTAATGTAAGGTGGGCCATACATTATGCAATTTTTTCTCCTTCAACCACAGGTTGAAGGAAAGAAAATTGCTCTGTTCCCCCATCATGACAGTCAGTGTTGATGAGGGAATCCCTCCTGCAGTGCTATTGTGCTCTGCCAGTGGAGAGCCTTCCTCCTTGGCAGAATACAATGATCACTGCTGGTGGCTCTAGCCGCCGACAATGATTGGGGAAAAAACCCAAGTCTGGTTGTACTGAAGTCAATTGATGGCTTGTCTTCAGTACAACCAGTCTGCCCTAAGATAGATCAAAATTCAAGCAACAGGAACCAAATTTCGACAAATTTCGATTTGCCTACGGCTGGCTTAAGTCTATCAGGGCTTATTCATGCCTAGTGCATTAAGCTGTATTGACCTGTGTTGGTCGGCTCAGGCTCAACGTACAGTAACAGCAAACGCTATTGCTATCTATGTGCCCAGTTTACAGCAAGGAACGGTGGTGGTGTGCGCTGAGAAAAAATGCGAATACACTGCATCATATCACAGTGCACAAAAATGGCTTAACAGAGCATGTCACAACATATTGCAGAACATAGAATTACATGGAAATTAAAAGAAAAAAAAAAAAGGAAAAGGGCAAGTACTGCAATGTGTTCTAAAAATGCATTATAGAACATGTCAGTGCAACATCACACAGCACACATTATATGTGCAAAATGTGCACGTGTGCTGTGAACGAGCCCTTATGTTGGGTACACACTTAGATCGTATAGCGATCTCTCAGACTTTAAGTACAGCAATCTCCTCCGCTGTGCCTTTGAGTTATAACACGAACTCTAATGGCGAATTCACCAAAAATACAATATTTCTTTATACTCCTGATTTTTATCTAGACTCTGGGAGATCTTCTTTATCTCACCAGTCAAACTCCATAGTACACAAATGTACAAAGCAGATCGAAGGTCAAGCCAAGCCTTATTACAGGTCTTATCTGCCTTTCAGGCTGCACATTAGTGACTCTTGAAGGAAATTGCCTGTTTTCACCTTGGCTGGCGAGAACAGACAGAACAATAAGGAAGTGAAGAGCGGGGAGGAGGAGGAGGGAGGGGGGACCATGGGATGGGAAACTGGAGAGAAAGAAAGAGAGAGAGAGAGACACACCTTTACTGCAGGCAAATGCCTGGCTTCCTCACACTTATCCAGAGACATGATAAACAGAGCAGAGCCAGGCTCCAAACCGCAGAACAGGTGTAATCAAAGGCTGCTCTTTCATTTCACCGCTTGGAGCACCGCAAAAAAAAAAAAAAAAAAGAAAGCACTTCCATTCCAAAATGTAGTCTCTGGAAACCTCAATGAAAATTAAAGGCCGACTCTGCTGATAACTTTTAATTCAGACTTGCAACTCTGCTCGTGACAACTAAGACTAAATAGTTACAGTGATTTGACCTGTATACAGAAAAAAGGGAATAATCCGCTGCTTTGTCCCTATAGCAAAAGTAAAAGACAACAAGAAATCTCCCCTGGGACTTTCATGCAGCAACAAAAGAAAATGTAAAACAATATATATATATATATATATATATTTCCAGAAGATCAATAAAAAACAGATTTTATTATAATTCCATATAAAACATTTTGTTGGTTAAAAGCAAAAGACTCTGGTCTTGTTGACCCAACTAGGATATTGTACACAACTTCTTCAATGTGTCATTGTACTATGTTGTCTGATTAGCAAAGTTTACAAAACACTTGTACATTAAAAAAAACAGCATACAAGTTACAGTACAACATAACTTTCTCCAGTGACCCTTTCCAACACATTTTGACTATAATTTTAACTACAATAGTTGAAATGCACATTGTGTTGACAAGACCAGAGTCTTTTGCTTTTAACCAACAAAATGTTTTATATGGAATTAAAATAAAATCTGTTTTTTATTGATCTGCCGGAGATACACTGTATTTATTGTTTTACATTTTCTTTTGTTGCTGCATGAAAGTCTCAGGGGAGATTGTTTGTTGTCCTCTAACAGTGATTTGGCTTTTGCCTTTTACAGAATTTTTTCTTCAGTAAAATCGAACCAAAGGAGAAGCAGGAAGTTTTATAAATGTTCAGCCAAATGCATAATTTGACTTTGGTGGGTGGAGTTGGGAACCATGAGCATGTCCGCATCAGGATTAGGTGTTCTTCAAGTGCTGCCAGCATAAAAAGCAAAAGCCCAGTGCTAGAAGGCTGTTTCTTTCCCATACACCCATCAGCTATAAGGTTATGATGATCCACCAAATAATGAGTGCCCCCACTTTTGGTGCCAAAATAGCCCTGACCTATTGAGGAGTGGATACCCCTAGACCTCTGAATTTATGCTGTGATATCCGACAGCAAGCCGTCAGTAGCAGATCCTTCTAACTCAGGGGTGCCAACTGGCAGCCCTCCAGCTGTTGGGAAACTACAAGTCCCATCATGCCTCTACCTTTGGGAGTCATGCTTGTAACTTTCTTGCAATGCCTCATGGGACTTGTAGTTTGGCAACAGCTGGAGGGACACCGGTTTGACAACTGTGCTTCAATTCCTGTAAGTAGTGAGGCGAGGTCTCCATGGATCGGACTTGTTCTTCCAGCATATCACACAGATACTCAATTGGATTGAGATCTGGAGAATTTGTAGGTCAAGTCAACACCTCAAACATGTTGTTGTGTTCCTCAAACCATTCTTGAACCATTTTTCAGTGTGGCAGGGCACATTATCCTGCTGAAAGAGGCCACTGCCATCAGTGAATACCGTTTACATGAAGGAGTGTGCTAGATCAGCAATAATGTTTAGGTAGGTGGTACATGTCAAAGTAACATCCACATGAATAGCAGGACCAAAGGTTTCCCTGCAGAACATTGGCCACACTGCTTCTGCCGGCTTGCCTTCTTCCCATACTGCATCCTGATGTTATCTCTTTCTCAGGTAAGCAATGCACACACCCAACATCCACATGATGTAAAGGAAAACATGATTCATCAGACGAGGACACCTCCTTCCATTGCTCCATGTTCCAGTTCTGATGATCACATGCCCATTGTTGGCTGTGGACATTGGTCAGCATGGGCACCCCGAGCCCAGTGGGAGGCTACGCAGCCATTCGCAACAAACTGCGATGCCAATTTTTTCTACTTTCAATACATTAACTTCATGGACATGTTTACTTGCTGCCTACTATATCCCACCGACTTTCAGATGCCATTGTAACAAGTTAATCAACGCTACTTACTTAACCTGTCAGTTGTCAAAGTCGTGTCTGATCGATGTATATCAAAGATACATTTTGGAATTTCAAGGAAATGTACATTTAATAAACAGTTCAACATGCAACAACATTTATGATCTTACTTTCTTTGCCTTTGGAGTCTTCTCGATGTTCCCGAAGTTTCATTAACCTCATCATTTGTTCTTGGGAGATGTGCATGTACTTGTCACAATTACATACCTGAAAACAAGCAGAAAGCATAGGTAACCCACAGACCGTGCTAGATGGGAAGACACAATTTCACCTGCAAACATCCTGTTTTTTTCCAAACTCAAGACATTTGTGCCATGATCCAGGCTGTAAAACAGACCAGAATAATGCAGATACCATACTGACTCAACCAAACTAGTCTCCTGGTACAACAGTACACTCAGTGCATTTGGATACTGGAAGAGATAGGCTCCAAGAAGTTCAAAGCAAGTGGACTGTCCTAATTTCCAGAGTAGAAGAGGACTACTGGCAGGAATTTGAAATTACATCTCTTCGGTCACTAATTCGAGAGATAGAGTCATCCAAATAAAACTTAATCAAATTTACTACACCCAAATTAAATTAATGGCCTAGGGTTTAGCCACTTCCGATGAGGTGCGGTGACAGTTTTTTCATGCCAAATAGCAATGCTAATATATTTTTTAGTTCTAGTGACAGGTGACAAGCTTTTTTGCAGACTATCTTACATACTTATTCCAAAATTATGTTTATTGGGACCACTCAGGAGTCATTCCAAAAGGCAACTTCATTATCTGCTATTTTACGCAAAAAAAAAAAGTGCATTCTACTAAGGCCGCTTGCACACTTGGCATTTAGCCAGTTTACATCCAATCCTGGTGTTTTAGTGTTCCTGAGAGGCACAGCACAGTGTCAAGGCCCACTGCCTGCAGCCTGTTAAACTCTATGGCAGGCTGAAAAATGCTGCAGCTGGATGGGGCTTAACACTGTACCAAGTGCTACTTGCCTTTAAGGCCCTATGCATTTAGGGATGTATGCCTAGAACAGTTATTCTGCATTCCATGCATTTGTCCCTGAATTCATAGAGCCCTAAATGGAAGCAGTTTATATGTGTGATTCCAACTTTAAAGAAGTTGTACAAGGTCAAAAATTGTGGACAGGCTTGGTCTGTACAATTGCTGAGAGTCTGGCATGACTGAAAGGATAACACCTTCATCATTACTTCTGCTTATGGATTGTTTACTCATACGTTGAACATGCATGGCTCAAGCTTGTGATAGGTTTGCTTTAAACCTCAGATTTTATACATAACCCATACCACTGTCTGTTAAAGAGAAGTAACTCTAGCCAGTGGAATGCAGCAGATGTATGCTGAGACCTGAACTTTAGGCTGCAGATTTCTGGATCGGAGACCAAAGGTAAGTGTAAACTACAACAATGCACTCACCTTCTTTCTATTCTGGGATCTTACCATCCTTGAGTACTTGCTTAAAAACGAACTACTGGGGGGAATTCAATAAACACCTATGGCAGTCTTTTGGTGGTGTGACCTCTTTAAAACAGCCTATGCACAATTCAGGAAAGCCTTGCAATTGTTTTGTAAAGTTTTCTGACAGGTTCATCAGATTCAGGTAGTTCTCTTTACCTTGGACAGATTTCAAAATAATTAGTGCCAGTCTGCAGATAAACAAACTGGTGGTAATTAAGACCAACTCTGTGTTGGTGTAAAATGAGATGTCAGTGCTTGGAGGGGGGCATTTTGTGCAGGAAAGCTGTCATGAATATGACAACTTCCCACACAGGGCTTCCTAGCTGATGTCTTCTTAACCCTCTTGTATTTTATAATAGTGTAACTGTGCTGTCTACCCTTTAGATTGTACAGCACTGCGCAAAAGGTTGGCGCTATATAAATTCTGTATAATAATAATAATAATAACCGTATGAACTTGGCAGCCTCCAGCATCATAGCAATTGAAGACTCATCCCCTGGCCCCATTCAGTTGCTGGCTGGCAGCTGAAGGTAAATAAAAGTTTGGGATGCAAAGATGACTTTGCCTGAATATTTTTCCCAAATTTTGTACAATGGCATAATCATCATCCATACCCCTTTGTTTACTTTCAGCTGCTGACCTGCATGGGGAGGAGTCATCGTTTGCTTTGATGCTCTCAGCTGCACCGCTGACAGTGTCCTAGCCTGGACATGCACCTGGGATTGAGTTTCTGTGGTATGGACCCTCCAGCCCTAGTGATGCCCACCTTCATGCAACTGATTCATGTACCTATATCTGACAAGTACATGAATCTGTCACCCACAGCAAAGTTTCCGGAGGAGAAGCAGAATTCTAAGGAGTGCCTCCAACATTCCTTTTGAATTCCAGATTGGCTTTTAAATATTTTATCACATATACATGTAAAAGATCATCCCAATGTGAATAATTTTATTATGTATCATTGGTTAAAACCCATGTTTTAATATACTTTGTGCAAACATATATGTGAATAGGGTCAGCCATATCTATCCCTCATATATACAGGCTCTGTTTCCTGTAGTAGTGCTGAACAATGATTATGCTTTGTTGATCCTCTTATCTCATTGCAAGCATGTCAGACCAGGTTAGACTGACAGGACACAATAGACTCCTTTAGGCCTCTATGGATGTAAAACAGCCACCACACCACTGGTAACCAGACAACATGGGATCACACAAGGGAGCTCAAGAACTGTGGTTTACTCACAGCAAAATACTTTTTTTTTAAGCTAGAAATATACATTTTCTTGTATGTGCCATACTGATTCATATGAAGTATGAATTTTAATAGGCCCACTTTAAATAAGAATAAAAAAACCCCCCACAAATATGCAACAGGTAAAAAAAAGGATGAAAATAGTAAACTTGGCCTTTTACTATGTTTGGACAGTGTTGTGCTGTCTCATTTGCTTATTGGTACAGAAATGGCTTCCTGGCGATGTATTAAGGATATAAAAAGCGTGAGAAGTGGAAATGAGAGGTAGCCCTACGGACATGTATCCAGCCCGATGAGAAACAAGAAGGCTCAGGAAGAAAAACCGGTTCTTCAGCACAAGGTACACAAGAGAGAGGAAAGACGGCAAGGCAGGGGGTGCGTTGGGGGACTGAGCTGCGTGAACTTCTCATTAACAATTCCAAGGACAGGAAAGAGAACTTTGGCCCTGTCTGCAGAAGATTAAATGCTTAGGAATAATGACAATATCTGTAGATATAATTCCAGGTGTGACATTTCAGGAAAATGGATCATGGCTATTTATTGATGGGGTGGAAGCATGCAATGTCCAAAAAAGGGGATTTGCAGCTTTTAGGATTTTCTATCACACCCCTCATTAGAAAAAAATAATACAAAATGTAATTTGTCAGGTAGAGCAGGACTTCAGATCTAAAACATGTCCACTTTTTAAGTAACATTACAATTAAAAATACATGACAGAAAAAAAACAGTATCGTGCTGAAATAATGCCAGACTGTTTTAGTTAGGCCATTTATTCGAAAGGTGATCATATAAGATCACAGGACTAAAATCCCACCATAACTCAGTTACTGGATTACATCTTATGTTTTCTTTTATTGAAATTTATTACCGAGATTGCCACTGTAAAAAGGAGAAAATAATGTAAATAATATTGTTTTCAGTTCTTTGTGAATGCTGGGGAGTTAAACCACCTAATGGTTTCTCTGAGTCTGCATAGTTTTCAAATAGGCAGCCCTTGGCAGGTTGGAACACCACCTTATAAAATAAATATTGATTTTGTATGGATTTGTCTTTTCATTAACGTTAAGTGGTATGTATCCCTGAGGAAGGTGAGCTGCGCCCACCGCAACATCAGTTGCTATGCACTATAATTTAGATCCTTCATGGCAAGTCCTTGGGGAGTCTCTATTCGCCTTTTAAACACTTTGCCCATTTTGAAGTGCACCCAGGCCCATTCCCACGTCAATGAGTGGCTGTATCTTTATCACTTATATATAACACATAAATAAATAATAGTGCATACATATACACACCTGCTAATAAATATATACAGGATCCAGGGCTAGTTGCCTATACACAACATACACCGTTGCGTCACCTTTTATTCAATTTCAGCTCTGAAGGATGATTACTATGTCCTACTGGTTTGGGCTGCAAGACCATGCTGGACTGATTTTATCTAGTAATTGGAGGGTGGCTTTGTAGAGAGTAAGGCAGGGGTCACTTCCATTGGGTTACACCCAACGAGTGGTGGTGATGGACCCCCTTAAGGGTTTGGGCTGCTCTGGTACAACAAAGATGTAATCTCAGCAAGAGCTACTCGGGTAAGGAGGGAGGAGCACCCTATGTCCAGAATAACACAACTCTTGGTGTAAAATAATAATTGTTTATTGAGAGTGTAAAACATACAGATCAAGCCAACATATTTCAGGGGAATTGCCTTCCTCTTCTTCAGGGCTTTTAGTGCATGCTTTTGGAAAAAGGTGGGCTCCAAAAAGGTTCCTAAATTCCTCCAAAAGCACACACTAACATCCCTGAAAAAGGGGGAGGCAATTTCCCCAAAGCATATTGGCTCAATCTACACCAAGAGTTGTGTTATTCTGGACACTCCTCCCTCCTCACCCAACTACTATGTCCTACTGGCACAAAAACACATTTCTATCAAAATCAAAATTTTTCCTGCCAGTTATAGTAAGCCTCTGGTAAGTTTATGCACATTATTCATGAATGCATTGCAAAACTCCTCTGTATACCAGTATCTGGCCTATACTGATGTATATTTGAAGGTTACCACTGAAGTCCTTCTTCTGCAAATGCTACTTCCCTGGCTACAGGTTACAGGAAGGTAGTCTCTAAAGCAACCAATCAGGTATTGTCCTCCTTTACCTGAATCAGAAAAATCAGTCGGTATCTGACTAGTTGCTATGGGGAACACAAGCACTATGGAGCAATTCTCATTCTGAAACAGTTAATAGTCCAGGCATAGTATTAACAACATTACTCCCTGTTACCCGTGAGCAGAGTCACAGCAAGGCCAGGAGACACCTTGACAGTAAGCAAACAAGGCGCTCGCTGGCTTGTACGGTGAACGCCCTTGCAAGCATAGTGAAAACATGCCAAGTAGTTTCAAATGGTAAAAACCTGCTGGTTGCTTTATACAGTATATCCGCTGAAGCCCCACATAGCATGGTAATGGTATCTTTTTACGTCAGGTTCTACTTTCTGTAGCCCAATATATGCATATTTAATTACTGTAATTAAAGTATCACTAGAAATCCGGATTACGGTTCCTGATTCCCAGTTCGACAGACTTACTTGAACCTTACATAATTTTTATAAAACTGCAATTTACATCTAGATCAGCAGTCACTAAATGGTGGACCGCGGTCTGAGAACGGCCACAGCAGTGCTCCCTTCTGGACCGCCAACTCGCAATGATAGATCTGCTGCTGAGCAGGGCGGTCGTCATGGCAACATGACATCACATGTGCGCCCTACCCCTTGCAGCTCACTGTCTCTCCGGCTCCCGCTCCCTGCCTGTACACAAGCATCCTTCAGAAAGGATCCCGGCACAGCTCCTGTATGTGCTCAAGGTAGGGGCACTCTGATGGGCACATTTAATGTTAAGGGGCACTCTGATGGGCACATTTAATGTTAAGGGTCATGCTGATGGGCACATTTAATGTTAAGGTAAACTCTGATGAGCACTACATAGAATGTGCCCATCAGAGTGCCCCTTAACATAAAATGTACCCATCAGAGTGCCCCTTAATATAAATGTGCCTGTCAGAGTGCCCCTTAACATAAATGTGCCATTAGAGTTCCCCTTAACATAAAATAAGATGCATGCTGATGGGCACATTTATATTAAGGGGCACTCTGATGGGTACATTTTATGTTAAGGGACACTCTGATGGGCACATTTAATGTTATGGTAAACTCTGATGAGCACTACATAGAATGTGCCCATCAGAGTGCCCCTTAACATAAAATGTACCCATCAGAGTGCCCCTTAATATAAATGTGCCTGTCAGAGTGCCCCTTAACATAAATGTGCCATTAGAGTTCCCCTTAACATAAAATAAGATGCATGCTGATGGGCACATTTTATATTAAGGGGCACTCTGATGGGTACATTTTATGTTAAGGGGCACTCTGATGGGTACATTTTATGTTAAGGGGCACTCTGATGGGTACATTTTATGTTAAGGGGCACTCTGATGGGTACATTTTATATTAAGGGGCACTCTGATGGGTACATTTTATGTTAAGGGACACTCTGAGGGGCACGTTATGTTAAGGGGGCACAAATGGGCACATACTGTGGAAAGGGGCACGCTGATGGGTACATGTGATGGAAAGGGGCACTCTGATGGGGAATATGATGTAAAGGGGCACTCTGATGGGGAAATATGATGTAAAGGGGCACTCTGATGGGGAAATATGATGGAAAGGGGCACTCTGATGGGGAAATATGATGGAAAGGGGTACTTTGAGTGTAAGGGGGCACTCTGACGGGAATACCTGATGCAAGGTGGCACTGTGAAGGGGATACCTGACATAAAGGGGCACTGTGATGGGGACAACTGATGTAAAAGAGCACTCTGATGGGCACACCTGATGTGATAGCATTACATGATGTAATGTTGCACTCTGATGGCGACACCTAACGTAAGGGGGCACACTGATGAGCATACCCTATTCGGACCTTGGCCAAAGGAAAATTTTAGTGACCAGACCTCCTTGAGCTTTAATTCAATACCCCTGTCCTAAATCTTCCAGACTAAGTTCACTACAGAACACATAATTATGCTACGGCCTTTGTTTTGTAATTTTACTACAACTGTAAATGATTCATCTAGATCAGGCATGTTGCTACTACTTTGTGTCCTTTGGTGGTGTATTGTGATGTTCCAGTCAAAATGTGTTTAAAATTTGGATAAATTGGGGAAGAAGTAACATTTATCTCAGGCTTGCATTCCAACCTGTAACCCACAACTGGGTCACTTCATGTCTGTCAAGCCCTTTTGAAGACATTGGGGGAGTGATGGTCCCATGGACAGCAATAAAAACATTCAACAAAGAAAAATGGGGAAGCAGGAGCTTGGACCCTTCTCTAAAAACAAAAACAAATCCAACCCATCATTTTGATACTATAAAAAAATGTAATAGTAACTAGAAACATACTGGAGATACACACACAGGGTTAATTAGCCCACTACTGCTCCTAATGACTGTCAGTGCAGGGGCATTTATTACTCCCATTAACCACTGAAGGATTTTTACTCCCAATGACCATCCATGTGGGTCATTTATTACTTCACCAATGTTGGGGCATTTATGACACCACTTACCAAGAAGTATTTATTACTCCAACAGACTATGGACACAGGCCACTATTCACACTGACCACTGATGCAGGGGGTAGTTTTTTTTACTTCAACTGACCATCCACAAAGGAACCTTTATTACCCTGACTGACCACCACCAACATAGAGGCATTTATTACTTCCACTAACCACTGGCAAAAGGAATAAATTACTCCCATTCATCATCGGCATAGGGGCATTTTTACTTCCATTGATCACCGGCATAGGGGCATTTTTACTTCCACTGATCACCGGCATAGGGGCATTTTTACTTCCACTGATCACCGGCATAGGGGCATTTTTATTTTCACCACTGATGCAAAGACATGTATCACTCCCCGTTGACCACCAATGCATGGGCATGATTACTCCCAAAAATATGTGACACTGGGACATTTTTTTTACGCCTGACCACAGTCTGGACCCCAAACAGTGTGATGGACAGCAAACTGGCCTGCTGCTTAAAATGTTTAGGAACCCCTGTTCTGATGATTTAAAAAAATTCACTGCAACCTCAGTTCTGCATTACTTTGGATCATGACCTGTTCTAGATCCACCATTTGGAACAGAAAAGGATCTGTATCCTAGTCAACCTGTAATTCGCTCTGACAAAATACAAGTATGGATCTCGAAAATCCCAACATGTAATCTGTCAAAGAGCTAACATTATGAAAAAGGTTGTTTATTTGGATTTGACGCAAGGTCCCCAGGAAATAGGTTTATTATTCCCTTCCTCTCTGTCTCCATTTCACGCTGGGGGATAATACAGAGCAGACTACACATTAATCTGCCGGGACAACAAGGCTTTGCTCAGGAGCTGCTCTTTCCCTCTGATGGGAATGAGTTAACAGGGGGGAAGGGGTAGAGGAAAGTCCCTGCTATGTGCTACTGTATTTTTGGCAGCCAACAAACAAACAAAAGAGACTTGGAAGCTGATAGAGGTTCCCAGGGAATAGGTGTTAAGTGCTCCCTGTCTCTTCTCCCCCTGACAGTCTCTGGGGTGTGAGAAATACAACTTCATTATACTTCATTAGGAAGTGGCTGTCCCTTGGAATCTTCCCTGGCTGGCCAGTTCCATAGGCAATAAAACAGATCTTTCAAATGCAAACAGATGACAGTTTAAAGGAAACCTGTCATGAGAGATATGTGAAGGCTATCACCAATGACCTCTGACTCAAAAAATGCTAAATGCCTTGCTGTGAAATTGATGCTTTGGCTTCAGTACTTTAGATTATTGACCTACAGCAGGTACACAGATAAGGACATACTTGTTCCAGGTGTGGCTCTGAAACCAGAGACAACCAGGCATGTAGCATTTTTATAAACAGGTTAGCAATGGCAATCTCCATGTTTCAAAAATGGCAAGTTGTGCTTAACGGTCTTTTGTAAAAACTTTTATTTGGTTTGCATGGAAGAATTATTTTTGCTAAGAGTTTTGGAATAAGGGAACTGGCTATTTGTATTTCTTAGGTATTTTGCTAAAATTCTTTATGGCCCAACTGCTCTCAGGCTAGACTCTTGGCTGGTTGTGCTATAAACACACTAAGCTTGACTGTGGTGCAGTGCGCTGGAAGGCGCTGGTATACCTCTGAGAAACAAAAGTGACTGCATGAGGTTTATAAATCGGTCTGAATAATATTTTTACTTCAGATAGTTTTACAATTGTCATCTTCTGGTACCATGAATGCAAAATGACCAACTGACCTGGCCGAAAACTACCGTGCTCAGTTTGAGGCTATGGCTAGATCAAGTGCACTCTGTTCCTGCATTTGTCGAACTACTATACTGAAATTATAATTGATTGTAAAAAGAAACCAAGTTTGGATTTAACATATGGAGCACCAAGTTTTAGGTACAAGATACTTTTGTGGCAGACAAAGTATGTCCGCATCTCAGGGAGTGTCCCTTGCAATGTTTGGTTACAAAATGCTGCTTGGTCTTCTCTGATATTTAATAATAGACCAAATATTGGAAGAAAGGCAAAAAGCATAAAAAAAAGAAAAAAAAAAATCACATTAACATGTTCCCTTTTTATTCATGTAAAGTGTACATTTCAATAGCTGGTAGCGTTAATATAATTATCATTGATTGATTTGGAGATGCAGCCAACTTTCTGTGACCACCAACGTTCAATCATTTGCCAAGCTGATGCTCCTGTTTGTGTTTGAAAGCTGCTAGTAAGCTAACCATCATATAAATACTACTTATCATAGTAGCTCACCCCGATGAACTATCCACACCACCCCTATCATAGTAGCCCAGTCCTAATAAATTATCCTCAACTCTCCTATCATAGTAGCCCAGTACTATAAACTATCTTTAACAATAGCAAACTTTTTTTTAACTTTCTTCCAGGTTTGAAATTACCAGGCAGGATCCTCTATAACATCTCTATGGGAAGCGTATAAGAAACTCTCAAAGCAAGTTACTATATAGAACATTTGTCTTGTCTGTAATGTTACTAAAAATACTTCATTAGTGAAAATTAGCAAGTTGTTGACAAACAGTGTCATGTAGCAGTTGGGCATTATGGTGGCCCAGCATCCTTTTGCCCATATGGCTAGCATACTGTAGCCAAATTGCTGGTGAGAATGGACAGGTGTAGTCGCAGAAGGATCTGGCAGAAGTGTGTAATTGGCATCAGTGTACTAATCTGTAGTGGACAAGCTGGGGAGAGGAGATAGGTCAGTGGGAAAAGCCAAATGCTCTCGAAACAATAGCAGACATTTGCCTGTTGGAGACTTGTGAAATGTCTTTGAAACATCATTAATAGACATTCACAAGGATGCCATTACTATTTTGAGTGCCATTTGCTGGTTTAACACAGACATGCCAAACATCAGCTTTTGATGGCCAAATGTCACCCTTTGGTCTATACATTTCTTTGTCTAAATAAATGTTACCATATTGGCCAATTGTAGTAAGTTTCTCCAGCTGTAAAAAGAAACCAACTTTGGAATCAGCATATGGAGCTTCAAATTTCAGGCTTGAGATACTTATGTGGCAGCCAAAACATAGACTTGGCCTGGGTGGATTTGAAGTTAGTGAGGACTACGTGCAGAAACAAGGGTCTGTGTTTGCTGTCTGAATGCACAATCTTGCTTGGTCTTCACAGAGAAGTAATAACATTAAAAAAGTGGTAAATAGAAGATTGGTAAAGGAAGAGCACTAGCCAGTACCATGATTTAAAAACCTCAGAGCCAGACTGGTGACCTCAGTTGTACCCACTGTGGATAAGCAATATAACCTGGTCTCCTGCCTGCCCCCAGCCTATGATGTAACAGTAAAGGAACAGTAGAATACTCTAAAGTCATGTCCTTGTCAACACATGTGGCAAACCTGGTTGGCTACTATCATAACTTAAAATGAAAATGATCGTGATTAAATTAGTCAGTTCTCCTGACAGGGATTATTGTGTGCCAGACTTGCAAGTTTAAAGGAAACTTGTCAAAAAGGACTATGTGCTTTGCCATTGCTGTCCTCCTTCTGAAAATGCTATTTTTCAGGCTGTTTCTGACTTCAGTACTTCTGAGACACTACAAGAATGTAGCAAATGAAAGCAAGAATTCCTCAAAGCATATGGAAAATTCACTTCCTTTTTTTTGTTCTGGTGTCCATTGTCCCCTGTACAGAAAATGATGAGAAATCCAAGATTTCACAGTTGTCACCATAACAGAAGGTAAAGGGAAATCATCCAATGGAGACACCTGTTTAAGTGACAAGAGGAGAATTCTACTAACCTTGTTAAAATTTTCATTTTTGTTTGTTCTTTTAAATGGGTAGTATAAAAAACCTAAACTGGGCTAATAAAACATTAGATGTTGCACCTTTTAAAAAAAAAAATTTAAGTTTTACCTAACTATATTTAAAGCTAAAGCATTTTATTTTTGTTTGAATATAGTAGAGAAGATTTAAATCCTCTGTCTTTTTTTTTGCTATCTGTGTCCCACTTGGGGAATTTTGCTTCACTTCCCCTCCTGTAGATACAAGGAAGGTAAAGGAAATTCTTCCAAAGTCAGGGCAGTCTTCTCTCCTCTAAGACTGTCCCCCAGAACAAATGTCACCATTAGAAGATTTCCACTTCAATTCCTATTGAAACAAAAAAAATATTGGATTTTTCCTCACTTTCAGTCTTGGCGACAATGGTCACCAATTCAAATAGAGAGGGTGAATCTTCATAACAGGGCAGCAGACAGCAACAAAAACCAAAATGAAGTTCTAACCCCTCACTACTCTATCCAATATATAAAAAAACAAACTTTAAAGGCACATTCACACCAAGAAGTGCCCCAGCCTGCTAATATTGTTCACTGAGGCAAGCTGTGTTAATGCCCAACACACAGAAAACAGCTTGTTCTCAAATTCTTCTAAAATGCACACAACACACTGGGTTTGATTTGATTTACTAAAGTGCAAGTGCAGTTGAACTCATTTTCCCCCAAATTAGTGAATGTGGTGAAGCATCACTTTGTAAAGAATACCCAATCAGGTGCAAGGAAAAAAAAACAAAAAACAGCCTTTTTTTTCTTGCACATGATTGGATGATAGACATTAACAGAGCTTCGCCACATTCACTAAGCTCTGGGGAAAATGAGTGCAACTGCACTTGCAAAGTGCACAGTCTATTGGCCTATAGTAAATTACCCCCATTGTGTGTAGTAGCATTCTTCACATGTGTTGGGGCAGCGTTCATTATTTATGACACCATAGTACATTGTACCATGCTTTGAGACAGTGTACACAGTCCCAAGATCAACGAAGAAGAGTATTGGAAGAAGGAGCATGGTACCGCAGATGTTTATTGCATGGTAGAACTTTAGGGACTGCATAGGTTTTTTAACCTGTCGAATAGATTTTCATCATGAGAGCTCTAAGCTGGAGGGCATCAATCTGCCATCACAGATGCTACATCATCAACTGATTATTTATTTATATAAATCCCATGCCTAGTGCTACCCACACACATTTAGATTTCTCTCGTTCAGTCTGTGGGCATAACTAGAAAAATCTAACAGATTTCTCCATCAATGCTGAAATGTCAGCTATTGTATTCAAGCAGCCATGACATCCACCTCTCCTCGACTATCCAGTGTCTGGATCTGCTAAGATGCAGTCACTGTTTGGCCACCAATTTTCCACTCAGCTCCTTTGATTTTTTTAGTCGAACTTTGTTGGGCCCAGGGGGTGCCAACAAGACGACCCATGGTTCAAATTTCAGCTAATTCAGCAGGAATTGGCTGACATTTGATCCATGTATGTATTGTCGCTTAAGAGCTGCTTAGTGTTCATCAAATCCTCTTTAAATGAAACAGAATGCCATGTCCTGTTTACAGCCACAATGATGTCATTAGTGAGATGCAAATAATGCTGTGCTGAATTCTTCTTTTGTCTAAAGTGGATTCCAGGTGCAGGAAAAATTAAAAAAAAAAAAAAAAACCTCACGAGAGAGTGTCAGAAAAATGATGATCTGCTGGGGCTAGAGGTTTATTACGCCTCCCAGAAAAGTTGCAGGATCACAGCGACTCCATCTCCACACTTAATTCCATAAGTGAAGATGAATTGGGTGAGAGACTGAATTATTTTCTTAAATTAAAGGAAACAGCGACCTTAATTCTATCATAAACACCCCATAGCAGTATGGAAAGCCAGGATGTGAGCCAAGCCTCGGTCGGCGCACGCTCTGGCATTCCAGGATCTGCTGGAAATGAGATGCACATGGGTCGGCTGGGAGAGCAGACACTCCTTAGAGACAAACATGGATTTACACTTGATGCATGCTCTGTCTGTACAGGATACAAGTGCACAGCCCCAGGCTCAACATCGCGCTGCACTCTGTTTGCTCTCAGCTAGCCTGACATTTGCACATTCCTAAAGGGACACATTAACACCTTCAAGGGATGCTCTGGTGAGCTTTCTGTGTATGCAGTTCTTAGTCGATGAAAGGAATTTTTTATTCAAGACTTATACTTTTCCAACACTACTGTTCATATTTTAACACTCATACTGTATATTCATTTTTGTATATTCCTCCTCTAGTGGATCTGGACCAAGCAGTAACAGTCAAAGCCATTATAAATGGCTGCTGAGATCAGATCAATCAGGGCATAGAGCAAGCCGTCTGGTTTCTTTGTAATCGTTTCTATATAGTTAACAAGAAAAATGGCCATTAGAAGAGAGGTTGTAAGTCTGCATGTATAAAAACAACCGTAAAATGACTAATAACATGCCAGCTACTGAAAGCCAATAAATATTCATTTTTTGAGTGTGATAAATTAAAGGAAACCTCTGCTAAGGGAAATATACAGACAGCCATTACTGATCTTCTCTAAAAATGATAGTTACATTGATCCGCTGGCATCAGTAGCTGATAAGTCACTGACCTGGATCATGCAAATCAGGCACTCTGACCACTTGCTAAATGCTTGTTCTGAGACAGTGGTTCAGAAATGATTTAAGATGTAGGCATCCTGGCAATTATGATTTTTAGGAGGCCAGCAACAGCTTCCTTTGTATTTTTCTCAACACAGGTTTCCTTTAGAGTGTATATCCAGTGAATTTTTTTTTTTTACATTTTGGATAAAGTGGAAACAGATAAGGACTCATGTCAGGTATTTACTGTTACTCAGGGCTCTGATAGGATGATTACCTCTCACTTCCTGACTTAGTGAGTTTCCCTTACTTCCTGCCAGATGAATACATTGTCACCAACAGCTACATAGATGGAAATAAAAAAAATGCTTATTTGATAAGTGTAGTAAGGTAAGCCTAGAAGGATGGAATATCTGCCCTTGGGAGCGCAGGTCTGGCTTATCTGGTAGACACCAAGGAGCACCTATAGACAGATGAATCACATCTATGTACTAATCTAGGACCACTAGAATCACTGGGATTACCTCTACACATCTGTCAATGAGCAACAGAGAAAATGTTTATGAGAAAAGTAGAGGAACACTAAAACCTGTCACCCTTATTTTTTCTTTAATTTCTGTCTATGTACCTTTTGTAGATTTCCCCCTACTTCCCATCTGATTAAACAGATTCCCAGTAATCCAACAAAGGTTCTTAACCTTCACCATTGTATCCATCAAAAAAAAAAAGCTTTGGCTGGACACACTTTTTGGCTTTTCTGGTTGTGATAAATAAAAAAGTATGCATATATTTTAAGTGTCAAAACTCCTATGCTCAAAAACGTGCCATGTCAATGACCATAACAAATGCTCTCTCACCACCTTCCCACTGTCATTCTATACTCACGGAACCCCCTTTTGCCTTCAGATCTGCCTTAATTCTTCATGGCATAGATTCAACAAAGTGTTGGAAACATTCCTCAGAGATTTTGGGCCAAATTGACATGAGTTACTGTTGCCTTTCTATCATCCCGAACCAGTCTGCCCATTCTCCTCTGACATCAACAAGGCATTTTTGTCCACACTACTGCTGTTCACTGGATATTTTCTCTTTTTCGGACTATTGTCTGAAAGTCCTAGAGATGGTGGAGCGTGAAAATCCCAGTAGATCAGCAGTTTTTGACATACTCAGACCAGCCAATCTGGCACCAGCAAAGTCATTTAAATCTTATTTCTTTCCCATTCTGATGCTCGGTTTGAACTTCAGCAAGTCGTCTTCACCACGTCTAAATGCCTAAATGCATTGAATTTGTGTTACCAAGCAATTGAACTAGTGTACCTAATAAAGTGGCCGGTGAGTGTATTTCCATCGTACAACCCCAACTCCAAAAAAGTTGGGACGCTGTGTGAAATCTACATAAAAACAGAATGCAATGATTTGCAAATCTCATAAACCCATATTTTATTCACAATAGAAAACATATCACATGTTTAACTAAGAAAATGTACCATTTTAAGAAAAAAATAGTCATTTTGAAACTCATGGCAGCAACCTGTCTCAAAAAAAGTTGGGAAAGGACAACAAAAAACTGGCAAAGTAAGAGGTACTAACAAGGAGGAGCTGAAAGAACGTTTTGAAATTAAATAGGTTAATTGGCAACAGGTCAGTAACATGATTGGGTATTAAAAGAGCATCTTGGAGAGTCAGAGTGTCTCAGAAGTAAAGATGGATTGTGGTTCACCATTCTATAAAAAGTGTAATCTAAAAATTGTTGACCAAATTCAGTATAACGTTCATCAATGCAAAATTGCAATGATTTTAAATCTATCATCTACAGTCTATAACATCATGAAAAGATTCAGAGAATCTGCAAAAACTCTCTGTGTGCAAGGGACATGGCTGAAATGCAACACTAGATTTTTAGGCTCTCAGACGGCACTGGTTTAAAAGCAGAAATTATGCTAGACATCACTGCATGGGCTAAGGAATACTTCCAGAAATCACTGTCCGTGAACACAGTTTGCTGTGCCATCCAAAAATATGCAAGGTAAAGCTCTATCATGCAAAGAATTAACCATATCTGAATATGATCCAGAAACACTGCTGTCTTCTCTGGGCCAAAGCTCATTTAAAATGGTCTGTTGCAAAGTGTAAAACTGTTCTGTAGACAGACGAATCGAAATTTGACATTCTTTTTGGCAACCATGGGCACCAGGTCCTCCGGACTAAAAGGGAGAAGAACCTTCCAGTTTGTGACCAGCGCTCAGTTCAAAAGCCTGCATCTCTGATAGTAATGGGGTGCATCAGTGCGTATAGGATGGACAACTTGCACATCTGGAAAGGCACCATTAATGCTGAAAGATATATTCAGGTAAATGCTCCCATCCAGATGTCTTTTTTCATCTTGCATGGATGGGAGCATATACCTTGCATCTTTTGGTAGGACCATGCTAAAATGTTTCTGCAATCTATTTCAAAATTACATTTTTTAGTACATTTTTTTGAGTTTAAATATTTGATATGTTTTCTATTGTGATTAAACTATGGGTTTAGGAGGATTGCAAATCATTGCATTCTATTGTTATGTAGATTTTACACGGCATCCCAAATTTTTTGGAATTGGGGTTGTAAAAGTCCCCTCACTGCCATCAATACTACCAGTGGTCTATGTTAAAAAACCCTCATCTCTGGCAGGCGAAGTAGTAGTGGAATGCATTGTGTTTGTACTATATAGTGACCTCAGCCATCAAGAGTTGAGAAAGCTATGACAGAGACTGCAGTATTGCTGTTACCAAGTTTCTCGGGTCCTAAGGTGGCCTTTGCATAAAGGATGTGAAAATTCTGTGGGTAAAAGCAGAGTAGGCAAGATTGAATTTTCCTAAACAGGGGAGCCATACTGGTCTGCATGAGGCACCACAGAATCCCAGGGTGACCATAGATTAATCAATAACTACGGCATGCTTTTAATTTGCAGTTCTGACCTTCTAGGAGGGGGTAATGTTTCTTCAGAGGTCAAAGATACTCTTATCTATGAACTAGAAGAAAGGACCAAGAGATTGCATGTGTGCCACCAGTGAAGATCACAGTACATCCCAGGGCTGGAAAGACACAGGCATTTAGTTAGTCTCCCATTCTCTGGATATCTGCCTGTCTGCGGCTGGAAAATAAAGTGTTTTAAAGTGCTACATTTTCACTTTGGACATTCTTTTGGGTTTTTGTATGTCAAACATTGATGTTAGCTGCCTAGATATTGTAATCCCTAGTGAAGGATTATTTCATAAAGAGTAATTTATGCATTACATTTCAAGTAGTATTACAGCATCTGTTAACTGTTCAACACTTTGCTTCTGAACAAGTGCAATGAAATGCAAAAAAATGGTACTGTTCATATTACATAACATATACAGTATACAACCAATAGACTACAGTGTCTGTCAGAAAATAAAATTCTATCAAAATGGCCCACTTTGTTCATAACAAAAGTGAGCAAAAGGCCACCTTGTCCACATTAAGTCAAATTATGACCCCGCTTTACTTATGCCCTGAGTGAGGAGGGTTAATGTCACAGCCCAAACAAAGGCCCTGAAAGTCAGCTAAAATTCTGGGTGGTCAGCTATTTAACTGTATTGTCCTGAGGGGAAAGGACAGGGAGGGGGACAGAATAGCTGGAAAAATAATTGGATCAGCAGTAACTATATATATATCTGTAAAGATGAGAATGATGCAAAAAAAAGAAAAAAGACAATCAGCCACCTCTGAGCCTGCGAATGGGTTAACGAGTTCTTATCCTAAGTAAGTTTGCAAACATTCCACAGTGACTTTTACAATTGCGCTGCCCTTGTCAGACTGGTTTGTGTATCCAGCCTTAGAATCCATAACTTAGGGTAGCTCATCGGAGGGGGTGGAGATACCGCTCTGGCGAAGATGACCTTCATCTCAAGGGAAAGTCACGTAGATCCCTTACTTGTACTTACAATGCTGCGAGGTGTGAAATTTCAGTTTTAACAAACGCAAAGAACCACCATACAAGTGAATTTAAACTACAGCTACAGGAGTTGCACAGGGTGACACTGTCCTGAATCAAGGAGGGGAACCTGTATAACTGCTGACCATATGTAGCTGTGTGCTGCCAATACTGTATAGGATACAGCAGCATTTTCTTTCCTGAACATCTCTTTCAGGTATTCTATAAAATAGAAGTGTAGGAGATAGGTGGAATTATTGAAGGCTGTTGCAGGGGATTGTAGTGGACCCTGATCCAATTTTGCTCTGGGGCCCCATGGCATTAAAGCTGGCCATAGATAGATCTTTTTTATTAATTAGCCAGCAAAAAAATGAACAAATTCCCCATCTACACAATCGAGTTGAAAGGAGAAACCTTGCTGCACTATTGTATTTTAACAGTGGGGGTCAGAATCCACTGATCAGGTTGGCTGCATGAATTACTTGAATGAATGGTTTCCAACATTCCCGTTTGAGAGAAGCCAATCTTTAGGTCAACTTCTCTCTTGTAGGAATGGCCATAGATGGATTGACAATCGGCCAGTCCCTGTTGCACCATCCAAATTTCAATCAATCTATGGTTAGCTTTAGTTTTGAGGAACAGCAATAAAAACATGCTACAGAAAAAATGCAAACAGCTGATAACAAAGAGAGCTCTTGGTCAAATTTTCTTTTGAGCAGCTGACAGATTGATTTCACTAGCTACCTGGGATGGCCCTGGTCAGCTACTGTAACTCTTTGTATACACAACATGAGACTGGTGTGTATCCAAGCTCAGCGCACCCATTGTAGACCTGAATAACCTCTCAGGAGGGCTAATCCGAGGTATATTATCTCTTTCAGATCTTATCAGCTGTGTGACTGAGGGTAAACAGTGGCTCTGTGACCTCAGCTCATGGGAAGATGAATGCAATCAGATTTTAACAGGAGAGATTTTCGGAACTCCCAGCCTTGTTAATTTTCCCATAAATTCCTGTGTGGATCTGTCAGCGATCCTGTCAGCTAGAGTGTGAAGAGGGGACCTCTGCAGTTCTCACATCACGTCAACACCTGAGCTTTGATCCTTTCAACTTCCCTGATGAAGCTCTTTTATCTGGAATGTGTGAAAATCCTCAATGCATTCCATCACATCCATTATCTGAAATGATACTTTAATTCTCAGTGAAGCAAACTGCTTAAGCAAGTTGACTACTGTAGGAGGTGTTATTCCTATTTTCACTAATAGCTTCCCAGGGTCTACCCTCTTCTTCTCTGTCCAGCAGTACTGATACTGAAAGTTTAGCACAAAGTTAAAAAAAAATCTGCAATCACAAAATATTGTGGCAAAAAAAACTGAGAAGGAAGACTCCCGAAAAACATCTGTTTACCTGTTCACAGGAGAAGCTTTCAGGAGTCTACCTCCTTCTTCCCAGAGATTTTTGTCTACAGATTTTTTTTCTCAACATTATAACTAAACCTTTGTGTATCAGTACTGTTTGGATCAAGAAGAAGATAACATTCTAATAGCTTGACCTGAAAATTTAAATGTTATGGAAAATTTAAAAAAAAATATTACGGACACTACTCAACTGTGTTTTTCCAAGCGCACTAATATGACTACAATTACCCCAATTATTTTTAAAGAGAAAATCCAGGCAACAAGTAACCTCAACTAGTGAACTGTTACTGGGAAACACTGAATTTGTTTTACTAAAGGCAAATAGGCTGTTCACTTTGCAAAGTATTTTCCCTTCGCTTTGTGAATGAGGTGAAGCTCTGCTGACTTCCATCATCCAACCAGGTGGAAGCAAAAATACTGGCTTTCCAGGCACACAGTTGGGTATTCTTTGCAAAGTGAATTTTTGCCACATTCGTTAAGGGAAAGAAAAATATTCTTGCAAAATTAATACAGCCCTTTTGACTTTAGTAAATCAACCGAATTGTGTTGAAGACAGAAAATCTACAGAATTTTGCACTACATGCGCTGTATGAAAGCAGCCGGATTCAGCTAGCTTAAGTTTGTAATTCTGTTCTGGAGCTGCAACTTCCTTCTGTGAGATTACAGGGGGTGAAGATCATTACCTGTGAACACTGAGCCTTCATTTTCTTAGACCCAGATTTAATGGACATTTAGAGAGTCAGGTTAAAGAACACAATTAAGGAAAATGAGGCATCCATAGAGATCTAGGAAAGGTAGTCAGCCACCCATGAGGGGGAGCTGTGCATATCTTTTAAAGGTAACCCTCCTTATTTAAGAAGTTGCTGACACATATAGACATACTGTACTTGTATATACATACCTTGGCATCTGGCTGGTAAAAAAAAGAAGAAAAAACCTGACTTGCACCACTGTTATCATAAACTACTAAGAAACTCTCTGTTACACTTAACTATTAGCAGCTGTAGGCCCACAGTACTTTCTGGCACTCATACATGGTAATGGCGTACATGCTGTCAAAGGAGAGCAAGGCAGCTTATTGGTTGGCTCTGCTTCAGCTTCACCCTTTGGTAAAGAGTACAAAAACCACCGCCATATCTGTATCCAGGCAGTTAATACTTGGTAATGGCGTACACTCTCTCAAAGGAGAGCAAGGCAGCTCATTGGTTGGCTCTGCTTCAGCTTCACCCTTTGGTAAGGAGTACAAAAACCACCGCCATATCTGTATCCAGGCAGTTAACATTAGCCAGAGCTACTAGCTTTTGGATATGTAATATGGACAGAATGAAAGAACTGTATCTTTCAAAAACTGATGGCACTAAATAGGCAGTTTCATAAATTATACGACTTATTGAAAACATTTGTCCATGGAGAAAAATCCAAACCTATTTAACCAAATTGTTACTTTGATTTTTTTTTTTTTTAGCAAAAGGTGAAAACATACATGTAACGCGTTGTGTAATCAACAATGCATAAAGATCTGTATTGAAGAAAAAAATAAAATAAGTAATCCAACCAATCTATGATTGTTTACTAGTGCGCTTCTCCAGAGAAAGTCGTTAGAAAAAAAAATGCCAGTACCAAAAAAAAAAAAAATGTCTCTTCACTATATGAAGTTAGAACAATATTTTTCTAACTGACTTTTCTTCATTTGTACCTTACAGATGTCTGCGTTGTTTGACATAAGCGAGACTCTGATTTACTGCGGAGCGTGACAAAGTGAATCCTGGTGACAGATTCACAGGAAGACTGGGTGTGACTGGAGAATCTTCCTGTCATACATGCTAATGGAGCCTGGGAACAAGCTTCTGCCTGTCACATACAAGCTGCGTCTCTCTCTCTACGGACACCGATACACACCGAATGCACCCACAATGCACTGTCAATGACAGCCCTGAGGAGAAGAAAGAGGGACGGAAGAAATTAAGTTCCTGTTATCTTGAAGTGTGTCTAAAGTAATTTTTTTTTTTAAGTTTAGGACAGACTCTTTATGGTTTTTACTACTGAGTTCCTATTTTATATATATATAAAATGTATTTTTTTTTGTAAGTAACAATTGTAGGCAAATGTGGCCCTTTTTATTGTTCTTAAGAGTTTGTACTGTTTTTGGAAGAGCCCTTTTTTTCAGGCAGAGTTACATAGTTAGTCTGGCTGAAAAAAAGACAAGAGAGAAAAAATACATTACAATACAATACATTACATCACTTCCGAAGTTGTATTCTGTGGTACAAGAGTTTTAATATACATATATTTACATAGTATGGCTGAAAAAAGACAAAAGTCCATCCAGTTCAACCATTAAAAAAAAAAGAAAAAGTTATAATCCTATACCCAGAGTTGATCCAGAAGAAGGCAAAAAAACCCCAGTAAAGCATGATCCAATTTGCTCCTGCTGGGAAAACAATTCCTTCCTGATCCCCCGAGAGGCAATCGGATATTCCCTGGATCAACTTTACCTATAAATGTTAGTATCCAGTTATATTCTGTGTATCTAAGAAAGAATCCAGGACTTTTTTAAAGCAATCCACTGAGCTTTCCAAAACCACCTCTTGAGGGAGTCTATTCCACATTTTCACAGCTCTCACTGTGAAGAAACCTTTCCATGTTTGGAGATTAAATCTCTTTTCCACTAGATGTAAAGAGTGCCCCCTTGTCCTCTGTGATGACCTCAGGGTGAATATCTCTACACCGAGTTCACTATATGAACCACTGATGTATTTATACATGTTGATCATATCCCCCCTTAATCTGCTCTTCTCAAGAGAGAATAAATTCAGTTCCTCTAATCTTTCCTCTTCCAATATCACCGATATCAAAGTTTTAAGGTGGAGGTATTTACACAATACAGGTAGAGGTGATGATACAATATTCTCTAATGTTTTTCTGCATGATTTTAAACCTAAACAGAATCTTCACCATAGGAACAAGAAATGAAAAGTCAGCATTACAAATACTGTATCCACTGACTTTAAATAAAAGGACACCTAGCTTAGGTTCACATTATTGTGTATTTATGTTCACTATTGCTCAGGCACTTCATGCAAGGAAAAAGTTCTTGCACCATTTTCAGACACGCAAACACAGGGAAATCTCCTGGCAGTTCCCGCACCAGCAAACACACGGTGATTTTAGATGTGTGAGGGTGCACACAGAATGAATGGCAGCTCCACACATCTGTAAAGAGCAGCGTGTTTTGGCTAACAGGAAACAGGTGCAATTCCCCCATCTGCAACCACGAGCATAAATGTGAACCTAGCCTTACCTGTCATGGGATCCTAATCTGTCATCACCCAGGACAGTTCTGCGCTGGCGGCATGTTTACTAATAGCTGACTCCTTGTGGATTCACAGCTAGCTTCCTGCACTGTACATTGTGATTGGTCCTGCAACCTTCTAGGACCTGTGACATGTCCCAGAAGGTTGCGGGCAAAGAGAGGGGGCTGAACTTTTGCTTGGATTGCCTAGGTGATCCGAGCGGAAATGAGAGCAGGTACCTATCAAAACTAGAAAGAAACTACAAAAAGAGAGGGTGCACCAGCCTAGTGCATTATGCAAAAAATAATAATGAAAAATTCAAATAAAATCTACTCACAAGCATAAGAAATTACACGCTCATCAGGCCACTCATCCATGGTCAAATGGTACCATAGCCCACTGCTTTACAGTATGGAAATCTGTCACTATATTGGAGTCATACCAAAATTCTGCAAGTAACAGAAATTTTTGCAAAAGGTGTGTGCAGACACTAGTTGGTGACCAGACACACATGGACAATCCTAAGAATATATCCACTGAAAATGTGCTGGGCATACAGGCATGTTTTGGCTTATGCTGAATGGAAGGGGGGAACATCTATGTGCCACCCTATCCCTCTGGGCAAACAATAGTGATTGGTCAGAAAAATATGACTGCTGGCTGGGATTGCTTGGACAGATTAGGTTGAGGATGCCCTACAGACACAAGATTTAAATGCAATTGGATTGGGTGAACATGCTTTTATGTCTGTATGGTAGACAAGTTGTAAACTGACGCATGTTGTCCCCACAATTACGTATAAGGATGTACCACTCCCTACTGCTGTACTGCTTGCCAGGACAAAGCACGTTAAACAACTTTACACGCAGATTATTGGAGATCCTCCATGTGATTCACGTTCTGCCGTCAACTGGACCTCAATTCACCCCTGACTTTATAAATGTTACCTTTCTATATATATCTAATTAGCAGTGTAGGAAACTTGGGTTCCCATCAAGCAAACCTATTTATCCAGATATCTCTACTGGGTGTTGCCAGAGTCCTCGATACGTGGTGACAGCTTAGCCATACACTATGTATCTGAGACGCATTCCCTGCTCTGTTGCTGCATGTACCATTTAGTATGATGTGGTGGTGGCTGTCAGGTGCTGGGAATGCCAATTACCTGCTTTCCCATAACCAGGAAAGCAGCTGAAGATATTAACTGGTTTGATTTAATAAATGTGGTTGCTCAATCTAAAACAATTTCCTTTTTTTGTCTTACAGACTGGAGATATTTAAAATATTGTGTCCCAACAAAAGTAATGAATGAAGTTTCAGGCCGATGGCATTGCTCCTAATGCTGTGAAAGCCCTGAGGTGCCACAGAGTCATCTAATAAGCTGGCGAGCCTCGGAGGACTCTGGGAAGTGATATGAGAAAGTCTCTGAAGTGACAAGCCGTATTAGATTCTTCATCTCCATTTCGTCTTATTGTGGGAAAATGGAGAGGTAAATGGTACGGTGGGAAAATTTCAAGAGCTTCTCTCACCCATAGGAAGATGCAGCAGTGGAAGAAAAAAAAAAAACAGGGGGAGGAGGGATGGGATTTCCTAACAATACACCGCTGAAATCTGCATGACAAAAGAAAATGGAAGCCAGGGCTCCTCAATAGCTGCCCCATTGTCTACACCCTGACCCTGGGGTTAAGGAGGGCTCTCTCCTTCCACATCTCTAACTGTATCGCCAGACTGTGGGATCTTCTTACAGCCGCTGTTTAGTGTCCTACTGTTCCCAGGCTGCCCAGTCGTGAGACACTGCCGCCCTCATGAAAACTCCCATTTGGTTCCATCTTCCAGGCGGACTCACTGGTGAGACCTGGACAATTATAGGACTAAACTCATTAGCAAACGTGTCATTTTCCCCCAGCATGCAGAAACTTAATAAGGAAAAGGACAGAACTGATGGGCCTTTCTGCTCCTTTCCGAAGTACACTTATGAAGATGCAAATGCAGAGGTAGCGTAACTGCGAGATATAGGAAAGCAGTGATCAGTTTTGGATTGAGTGGTCTTTAAAAATGTTAATAGGAAGGAGGTTTTACAAACGCAATCATTATAAAGTGTGGCTCATCACTACACAGACTGACCTGAACCAGGTTAGGAAAAAAGTAGAGATATTTTATTTGTTTATATCAGGTACTTATATAGCGCCGTCAATTTACATATATATTGTATATTCACATCAGTCCCTAACCCTCAAGGGCCGTACAATCTAAGGTCCCTAACTTACATTCATATACAAGGGCCAATTTAGACAGGATTCAATTAACCTACCAGCATGTCTTTGGAGTGTGCAAGGAAACAGGAGTACCCGGAGGAAACCCATGCAGGCACAGAGAGAACTTGCAAACTCCAGGCAGGAGGTGCCGTGGCTGGGATTCGAACCAACGACCTTAGTACTGCCAGGTGGAAGTGCTAACCATTTAGCCACTGTGCTGCCCTTATGGGTGCCTATTTCTATTTATTACAGCTACTTTTATATTGCCATCAATTCACACAGCGCATTACACATATATAGTGTACATTCACATCATTCCCTGCCCTCTTACAATCTAAGGTCCCTAACTCACAACCATTCACATACTAGGGCTAATTTAGACAGGAGCCAGTAAACCTACCAGCTTGTCTTTGGAGGGTGGGAGGAAACTGGAGTACCCTGAGGAAACCCACGCAGGCACAGGGGGATCATGCAAACTCCAGACGGGTAGTGCCATGGTTGGGGGACTCAAACCAATGACCTGAGTGCTGCTAGGCAGAACTGCCAACCACTTAGCCACTTTGCTGCTCCTTTACTTTAGCATTTAGTTACATAGTTAATGTAGAACTCAACCAAAACCTCTAGTTTTGGATAGAGTAGGAAGAGACAGAAACCAACAGCTTTTTATTGTATGTGTCCCCATTAAGAAGATTTTCCCCACTTCGTCCTGGGTAACTGTTGCCACCAGGAGTGAAAGTGAAATCCAAAATTCTACGGTAGGACACCTATTTCATAGCAAAATAAACCTGCAGCATGGGTGTGGAGCAGTGTGCCTGCAGTTTTTGTGTGAGTTACCTGAGCTTTCCCATAGATTTCCATTAAATTGGGCATTTTTGGTATGTTTTCTGAAAGCACACCAAAAGTCCTGCATGCAGTATATTTTGTGCGCTTTCAGAAAATTCAACAAAACCACCCAATCTAATAGAAGCCTATGGGAAAGCACAGGTAACCCACATAAAAACCCCAGGTCCACTGTGCTGTGGAGAAACCGCAGTGGATCAGTGTGAAAGCAGCGTAAATAGAATGGAATAATCATTTTGTGTTTGGTTCCAGTTTTTGAAGCAGTGGTCGGGGGGTCCAATTTGTATTTAAAGGATCTAAATTGCTCTGTTGCTACATTATCTGGAACACAGGTTACCATTGTGGAGTTCCTTGTTAAATCTGGTTGGCTATCTGGCTTTAACTGACCTGGAGCAAGCATACAGTTTATTGCAGTGAAGTCAGGACTATTGATCTGCATACTCCTGAGTCCCCTGTTCACACCTATGTGATCTGTCGCACTTTGCCTGTTGCGTGACAATGCATGACAAGAGTCATCCTTTTATTGTCTATAGGGTTCATTCCCAATGATATGCAAAGCGCTTCAGAGCAACTTGAGAAAAGGTGCAGGCACTTTATTTGGTGCTTCTATAGACTTCAACAGAAGCACATGAAAAATGTATGAAAATGAAAAAAAATATGCATGAAAAAAAGCATGCATACATAATGAACCTAGTCTAACAGTGGATCAGCCTGATAGCCAGGCAGCTAGTAGATCAGCAATGGTAGTTTGATATTTTTCCCATGGCCCCATTGCTTTAAGCAATGGCTTTCGGTGTAGACAGTGCTCATCAGAGTTCCTCTAATATTTGGGAAGCTGGCAGCTACAAATGCCACACACACTGCCTGGAAGTGAAGCTCAGTCACAGCTCAGCGGTGAGACAGCCTCGTGAGAGTGCAGCGTGGGAACTGGGAGGATGGGCAAGGAGGCTGCCGTCACAGTCTCAGCAAAGAGTTAAGCAGGGAGGGGTGAGAACGCTCTGGCAGGTGTATGGAAGTGGGTGAGATGGCTGCACATCTCAGGCTCCGTTCTCATGACCCATGGAACAGGTGTTTCACTACGCACTAAAAATAATACCATGCGGCTTCAATGCTCCATCTCCTGCTTATTGCTGCACTTCTTTTATGTCTTGACAAGGTGGAACGACAAACAAGCCCACTGGGCTGAGGGCTGGGGTGGGCATTTAAAGGGCAGCTACCTCCCAGGAAGAGGTTAGAAGGTATAGCTTCAATTTAAAGCTAGCGTATAGAAATGATGGTTGTCAAATGTATTTATTACCAAATATTTTTCTTTTTTCTAGTTTTGGATAGAATAGGGAAAGGTTAGAACCCCTGTCAGGCTTTACATCAATTTGGGACTCCATGAGATCGATTTCCCCTTTTTTTCTGCTCTATGGAAATCCTTTTTATCAGACAGGAAATGATAAAGAACCTATAACAGTAAAACACTTGTAGGAAAAAAAAAAGAAGCCGACAGAGGTTCTAGTCTTCCCCTAATTAAAGTAGTGTTAAATCCTCAGCGTTTTTTAGTTGAACACATTGAGCACAATAAAATAAACATTCTCCAGTAAACTATTCTTACCCCAGCACTTGCAGTTCACATCTTTCAATGCTGCTAGCTCCTGTTCTTTCAGTAATGCTTCCCTGAACTTCTGATCTTTAGAGAAAGAGTGTGGACAGTGCAGTCCGGTAGCTTGGAGAAGGATGGGAGTGCAGTGGAGTGCCTTCCTATCCTAGGCTATGGGGCTGTGTGATTCTAGTAATCTAAACGTTGTAGGAGACACAACTCTAGTCCCTGCATGAAATGGTGGTTCTACAGAATGCTATAGAAAGAAAAAAAGAGCCATCCTAATACAGGAAACCTGGGGCAGGGATCATGGCACCAGCTTAAACTGGAACACAGGCAAGGATCAAAAGATAAAGAAGCTGCATTTTCAGTGATGAAATCATTTGCTGAAAGTGATAAAAAAACTGATGGTTTAAAGAGGCATTATTACTTCTGTATTGCTGTTGGAAAGTTTCCTTCACTTTCTGTGTGGTGAAGAGGTTGACGCCGGGACAGGAATTCAGGGGAAATTTCTAAGTCCCAGACAGCAGTAAAACCCCAGCAGGAGTTATACTTCTTCCCCGTAGTATAAAAAAAAAAAAAAAAAGAAAAAAGGTTTTGGCTATATATACATTCTATGAAAATTGTGAAATAGTTCCAAGAGATTATCAGAAGAAACCTAATAAACTTCCAGCAATATTTTCAAAGGCTAGGTTCACATCTATGCAGGTTGCGTTTGAGCTGTTTCTGCATTGCGGTTTGCATAGCGGTTTTACACCTGCGTTTTTGCGGGTTTTTTTTTTTTATTTTTCTTGTTAATAGGCAGATTTAAAATGCAATACATGCTTTTCCATTTTAGTCTATAGAACCAAAAACTTTTTGCGTTCAAAATAGTCCCTGCCCCTTTCCAAAAAACGCACTGGGTGAAAACACGCAGATGTGAACCTGTCCCATATGAAGTCATGTTAAATGGACTGTACTGCGTTTCTGCAAAACGCTGCAGAAAACGCTTAGGTGTGAATTTGGGTAACACATAACTGCCTTCCTGTTCATTAACCCTAAGCTACTAACAGGTCTTTCTGTACCCAGGGGCGGACTGACCATTTGGAAACTCGAGCACTGCCCGAGGGCCTGGGGTCAGTAGGGGGCCCCATGAGATGCCCCTGGTACCTTTTTCATAGGCTGTTTTGAGTTTGGGCAAGGACACAGGGGCCCCATGATCCCCTATTGCCCAGGGGCCCCATGAGTTGTCAGTCTGCCCCTGTCTGTACTTTTCTGCTTCCTGACATGACAGCACACAGAGCAACAGCCTGTACAACAAAGTAACATCACACTAGCCAAACACCTATGCTAAACAGCACAGATGGAGGAATCTGCACTACTGGCTATTGTATTCAGACAGCCACTGACACCTATGTCTGCCTGAACACCCAAACAGTGACTACATCTGATTGCCTAACAATTTTTCACCCAGAGCCTTCAATTTTTCAGGCAAAGTTTGTTGAGTTGGGTGGTGCAGATAGGGCCACCCACAACTCAAATTTTGTCCAATTCAGCAGAAGCTGTCAGAATGTGAGCCGTGTATGGCTAGGTTTAGTGTTGGATACAGTTGTAGGTACTTTCCAATACACAGCTGAAGGAAAAAAAAAAGTAACATTTCAATGTCTTTTTAATGGGAAACTGTTCATGGCAGTTTTTTCCTCAAACCTTGGGGACAATTTACATTACTCTTAGCGCTCTTGCACATTTATGCCATGGATTTAGGCTTTGTTTTCTGATATGAATGTACCTCATTGCTTTCAATGGGCCTGTACACAGAGGGGCATAAATATCAGGTAACTAAGGCCACGTTTAGATCAGTAAAAAAAAACAAACTTAGAGTTAACAGTCAATATTTTACATGCGTACGCACAAATAAACAAGAGTACACACATAAATCACCCCAGTCCCTTGAATACAATATATTATTTCAATTTAAGTTAAATTTGGTATTCTGGGAGCTAGAATTTTAAGTGCGAATACGCATGTAAATACAAGCACTATACAGTGCGCAGGGACTTACTGCCAGGAAGATCTGGTGTTCAGGCATCAGTACTGTGTGCAAGCACCCTAAACAAGCAGCTCTGTTCACACATTTCTGTGTTTGGGAAATACATCATATACACAGGTAAAGGCTGAAGCAAAAGAGCATACATATACGGCTGCTTGTACACGCCACCTTGCAGTTCCCCAGGTGTGAGTAAACGCCAGGAGCTTTCCTTGCGCCTGCAAATGTCTGCGTTCATGTACCCTTCGGCCTCTTGCACACTACTGCCTAAAAGCTCAGTTTTTTAGGCATACAGGCATTTTTTTAATGATCAAAATACAGCTCATTGTTTTCAATATGCCTGTACACACAGGTATGTAAACATGCATTGCCTATGGATGAGTAAAAAAAAAAATAAAACTACAGAAATCTGAGTTGCCGGTCAGTATTTTATTATTATTATTATACAGTATTTATATAGCGCCGAAGGGTGTGCTCAGTGCTGTACATTAGCGAGGGGGACAGAACATGAGACAATACAGTACAATACAATACACGAGGGGTTCGAGGACCCTGCTCTTTCGAGCTTACAATCTAGGATTTATTTTATGTGCAAATACGCACATAAAATGTTGATTTGAAGAAGTTAAAATTCCATTCTGAGCGCTAGAATTTATTTTTTGCTTTTACGTGCACACAAATACATGCAAAATATGTGCAAGACATTTTGGCCAGGAATACTGATGTTTAACAGTACTGTGTGCAAGTACCATTATTGTGACAGATCAGAATTACTTGGTTTTGTTCCACAAGGTGGTACCAACAATGAAAATATTGGCAGGGTTTTCACAATTGTGGCATAACCAATTAAATACACACCTACCAATATACACCAGTCAGTTATAACTTTATGACCATAATGTGTATGGGGCTTCGTAGCTGCAGACCGGTCAGGTTACCGATGCTGACCCATGTCCACAACCAAAAGCACCTACAATGGGCACACTAGCATCAGAACTGGACCACAGAGCAGCAGAAGAAGGTGGTCTGGTGAATCATATATTCTTTAACATCATGTTGATGGCCAGGTGTGTGTGTGATGCTTACCTGAGGAAGAGATGGCACCAGGATGCAGTATGGGGAGAAGGCAAGCTGGTGGAGGCCGTACAATGCTTTGGGCAATCTTCTGCTGGGAAACCTTGGGTCCTGCCATTCATGTGGATGTTACTTGACATGTACTACCTACCTAAACATTGTTGCTGACCAAGTACACACCTTCATGGAAACGTTATTCCCTGATGGTAGTGGCCTCTTCCAGCAGAATAAAGCGCCCTGCCACAATGCAAAAATGGTCCAAGAATGGTTTGAGGAGCATAGCAAGGGGTTTGGGGTGTTGATTTGGCCTCAAAATTCTCCAATCAAGAATCTGTGGGATGTTTTGAAAAAACAAATCCAATCTATGCTCAGATCTTACAGGACTTAAAGATCTGCTACTGACGGCTTGGTGCCAGTTATTACAGCATACCTTCAGAGGTCTAGTGAAGAAGTTCATGCCTCAACAGGTCAGTGCTGTTTTGGTGGCAAAAGGGGGACCTACTCAATATTAGATGGGTGGTCATAACGTTGTGGCTGATCAATGTATGTTGCAAATGCCCTTTTGAATCACCTCAAATATGTTTTGTTGCAGTTTACATCCCCTCTTAAAAGATTTATAATGACTTCCTGCCCCATGAAGAAGGTAAAATCTCCTTAATAGGGACACAGGCAGCAAATAAAAATCTGACAGAGGTTTTATCTGTACCCTCACTCTGTTCAGAACTAAAAAAAAAAAAAAAGTTCTGTCTACAGCTGGGAACAGAAAGGTACACAAAGCTTTTTTTTTTCACAAGCTAATGTGCTGATGGGAACATATCTCAAAGGGTTTCATTTACTTCAGACACAAAGCGATTTCAGATCTAGGCGACTCCACAAACACTTCACTGTGAGGGACCTATTAAGGTCTGTTCATTAACATTGCATTTTAATCAACATTTGCTGTACACCATAGTAACCAATCAGATATTTGCTTTCATCTTCTAATGGCTAATTGCTGGCCACAGCCTGCATCTATGACATGTGTAAACAAAGCGTCCTTGTCTATGTCCTATTACAGATAGCAGAGGACCCGGCACCATTATAAAAATACTTCAAACCGCCATTACTCACTAGATAACCCCCAATCCTGACAGAATTTTGGGCCTATGTTGGTGTATTTATCAAATGCTTGTCAGTATGTTATCTAGAACAAATACATCATCTGCTATAATTATCTTCTATGCAGCCACTGGAGCTATCGAGATTTTTATTAGATTGCTTTGAGCTTACTCAGACTGTGGGCGTCCATATTGTGACAGAAACCAATCATTTATCTGTTTGATAGGATTCTGAATAATGTTCATGTCACAAGATGGCTGCCTCCACCACCTTTGCTAGATTTTATAGCTCACCACACACATTACAATTTGACTGTACAATCTCCTTTAGATCTATCGACTAGTACAGCCTTTCTCGACTGTTTCTTTATCCCAAAAGGAACCCCTAAGATCATTTTCAGGTCTCAAGGAACCCCTACTAATACCAACTCATTGGAGATCTGTGGGAAAAATTCTTATGTTGGTGGCTAGTGGAAAGAATCCAAACCCCTACAATGTTGTTCAGAATGCCACTCTTACAGGTACATAAAAAAGCCACTGGCGCCATTCCACTGGCTCTACCTAGGTGGCAATGGCCCAAGAACTATGAAGTCACCATCAAATGGGAGGTCCATCAGCCACAGCTCAAGGAACACCTAGCCACCTACGGAGGAACCTTGGTTGAGAATGACTGGACTAGTATACAGAGCAAGAACCTGCTTGATTGGATACAAATTGACTGGATAGATTGAGTAGCCCATGATATTACATAGGTTTGGTAGATCTAAAAGTTGATACTGAGATTGTGCGGTGCATTCTGATGGCAGGAGAGTCTTTTGGTTGTCAAAATACATTGACACAGTAGGGAGGATTCCCCCATTCGCATCGAATATATACAGTTAGGTCCATATCTATTTGGACACAGGCACAGTTTTAGTTTCTTTCAAGTATTTACAAAAACATATTCAAGCTATAGTTATATAATGGATATGGGCTGAAAGTGCACACTCTCAGGTTTAATTGAGGGTACGTACATAAAAATTGGAGGACGGGTTTAGGAATTACAGCTCTTAAGAGTAGTCATCCCCCTTTTTCAAGGGACCAAATGTAATTGCAGAGCAGAGAATCAGGTCTGTTTTTTCATTCAACCCGCTGGTTGAAGAAATAAAACTGACCCATGTATGGCCAGCTATATGTGACAACTTTCTCTTTCCATAGTAAAGCACATAGCAAATATATATATAGAATAGAACAAAACGATCAACCCCACAAGCTCCAACAATTGACTTTCTTCTCTTCCAGGAGTCTGAGTAAGCCCCCTTTAGAGTGATGAACAGTACAGCAGGGAGGGTCTATTAGAGGCGGTGGGGGTAGGCAGGTAGTACAATGTGGTGTGTTATTACCCAGTGGGGCCTGTATGCAGCACAGCTAGGGGGACTAT
The DNA here is from genome assembly GCF_062004578.1 of Staurois parvus. NCBI lineage: Eukaryota > Metazoa > Chordata > Amphibia > Anura > Ranidae > Staurois > Staurois parvus. Next base: position 10,211,297 of record NW_028317950.1, on the reverse strand, counting down.
TAGAAAGGTTAGCAAACAGCAGGGATGGCAGTCACATCCGTCCTCTGCTCTCCAGTTCACATGCTCATGAATGTACAGTGTAGTAGCTTTACTGAAACTTTGACAACTACAGGAAGGCCAACATAGGGCATGGGGTGAATCTGTACTCAGACCATTAGGAGGCTGTTATGACTGGCTTGAAAATGCTAGCTGCTTGGCTTATCCTTTCTGAATCACTCCAGGAACAGACACATTGGAAGGTCGGGACTTCTGATGTGCAGGATTGTTCCTGGTCAGTGACTCAAAGTTTTGAACAGAGAATTGCCAAGACAGCCAGGGAAATAGCATTTTTTGAAGTATATAAGTAGAATTATATATTTAAAAGGACAAGATCAGGAATTTGACAAAATCTAACACTGCAAGGGTTAACTGCTCGTGCAGTCTGAGGTTAGGAAATAAGGTGTAATAATTACTTTATTCCTTGCTCCAGCTGGGTCACTCTAGCCATGCGACAGATCTACCTCTTTGAGGTGCTCCTGGCTTCTGTCACACGCATGCCTCCTCCCTGTACAATATGAGGTCAATAGCCCTGCATTACTTGTTATGAGGCCGAGAGATCATCCAAAACCCTGGGCACCAGAAGGAGAAGATAAGAGTGCTGGAGCTTACCACAGTCGGGTATAAATTAAAAACAAAAACTTTAAATCCTGACCAGGCCATTTTTTGCGTTACTTTAACTGACAATTGTGCGGTCATGCAATGCTGCACCCAAATTAAATTTGCATAATTTCCCCCCCCCACAAATAGAGCTTTCTTTTGGTGCAATTTTTATTGAAGCTATAAAAAAATATGTCCAGTAAAAAATTTTAAAAAATAAAATGTCGTCATAAATTTAGGCCAAAATGTATTCTGCTACATGTCTTTGCGAAAAAAAAAAAAAAATCCCAATATACGTAATTGGTTTACATGAAAGTTATAGCGTTTACAAATGGCGGTATATTTACTGGAATTTTTTTTTTCTTTAAATATTAATAGCGGCGATCAGCGACTTATAGGGGGACTGCGATGAGCATTCTAACATCCCCAGTGACACCAATACAGTGATCAGTGCTAATAAAAAGCACTAATGGCTAATAAAAAGCACTACAGTACTTATGACACTGGGCAGAAGGGGTTACCATGTGGGGCGATCAAAGGGTTTACTGTGTGCTGTTTCACGGTAAGCTGTGTGTGTGCTTTACACTGTAAGCACACTGCTTTGTATGGCTCTGCTACGCAGAGCCATACAAAACAGTGTGCAGGAGCTGACAGGGGAGAGAACCTTGTAGTTTACATACAGTTCTCTCCCCCGTCGGTAATACTTGGCAATCACTGGCCGGGACCCAGTGATTGACAGACGCGGCCGTGAATAGCGGCACGGGTAGGGTGCGCGCCCCCTACCTAGAAATGAAAAATCACACACACATATATATGTGTGATTTTGTGCACCCCTGCTGCCCTGAAGCAGTATTTCTGCAATAGTGCGGCGGGAAAAGCGGTTACGTTTAATCCTCAAGTGTTGTTTATAAGCGATATCACACTATATTAGTCTTTTTCTCTTGGGGACCATTTGCACAAGTCACGCTGGTAAAGAGCAGGAAGAAGGTGGAATTGTTTATTAAAAGCACAGTTTATTGGAAGTTCGGGAAGGAGATTGGAGTACCTTTGGCAAGGTGATACACTTGGTGGATTTTTAGCAAACAGTATTGCACTATATTGGTATTTTGGGTAAGACCGTGTGGATCTTCACATGAGATGATCCTTGGAGTACTAAACTTCTGACCTTCAGTTATACAGAGACCATATTGAAATGATCATTTTGAGAGCGCTGGCTACTTCTATCATTACCATTCATTTAAAAGGCTTGAAATAGCACTGGATCGCTCAAAAATGAGTGCATACACTACTGTTCAAAAATGCACCGCACCAAATCACATGGTACTGCACTACCATGCACTCTGGTGCAGATAAATGCACTGTGCTTACAATCTGCGTTTATGATGGCTCTAAGAATATATTGGCATTCGCAGCAGATCGCACACCCAGTGCATTCTGAAGGTGGTGCAGGAAATGTGAAAGGAATGAGCCTTTCCCGCACCATGTTCTGGTGTGAACCGGCCCTTAAAGTGCAAATATGTCTCCCCACGTGTCCATTTATAATTACAAACTATAACCAGGAACAAAGTCTGAAGCAACATAAACAGAGCGTGGATAAGATTATTTCTATGAATATTTCTTCAGCCTCTCTAAGCTGTACAGGCCCCTCTTCTGTATTGAAACTGCTCACTCTAATTTTACTGCATGCTGTGAAGTCCTCACAGTGTGCAATAAAAACTACAGCAAGTCAGAGCCACCTCATTTCCTGGCTGGTGGACTTTCCAGCTTCATATAGCTTTCCTCTCCAGCCTGCCCCTTTCATTCATTGGATTTTAGTTTTTTCAATCACAGCTCAACATCACATGTGGACATTATCTAAGGTGGTCTGCAGGCAAATGCAGTCTGCCTAGGAATGCCTACTCCTCCAGACTGCCATCCACCCACAAAACATTTTGATATTTGCATCACTCCCCCCAAGATCTAGCCCACTACTTACATGGGGTGTGAGGGCTCTCAAGAGGAGTACTGAGGCAGGGTGCTGCAATGTATTCAGAAAGCTATGTACCACCCTTCCAGCCCTCTCACCCAGCTTTGACCTGCTTGCATTGCATAGAGAGGCACACAGACCCAGTGATGATGTCAGTCGGTTCACAAAGTATGTAATGAAAACAAGTTTTATTAAGAAAAATAATTAGCATGTTGATGGGATGGAAGAGAGGAGGAAACAGGGATGCCAAAATATAAGCCAATTAAACGTCTCCTTTAAGCTGGACACATTTTTACCAATATCTGCCAACATATAAAATTAATTTCATAAATCCTTAACAGAAATATATAACTTTAGTCTTCTAATTCTGGGGTTAACATTAAGAAAAAACAATCTGATATTTTTGCATGGACGGTTTGTCTCCTGTGGCTTTAGTGAGCTGCTCTGCAAGGACTGGCGGCTACTATAAGGTTAGGGTGATTCCAGAAGCCATTGTGTTCTGTAAAAATGGTTCTCTATGTTTCTTAGTCACCCACAGTAACCTATGAAAAGGGGAGATATTAACTGAGAAAATATGTTCAAAAAGTGAACTGAAACTATAGGTGAGCCATGAAGCTAGCACTCTAATCAGTACTAGGAAATGGATGCAGGGAATGTGAAGAATGAGGGGCCCATAGGAGCTGGTGTCTCCGCAGCCGGCTGATCAGGTGTCCCTTCACACAATGAGGCAGCCCTGACTCACAGGGATCTTTCCTCTTCTATAACAAGCTAAGAGTACATATTCCCACGGGGAGGAGGAGGCCTCGGCTCTTGTTACCGACTTCAAGAAAAGAAAAAAAAAAAAAGAACGCCTAAATTTACCACAAACCACAAAAGAAAGAAGACTGGCCTCCTGGTGGCACTGCAGGGGAATCCTGACATGACTGGGCTGCGGAATACCAACATGAATAGATGATCCTCCTGTGGTCTGACACAACCACTCCACAGAGCTCAGGAGACGCTTGGTTCGCTGAGTAATCTGAGTGCCAGCTCTTGGGCTGGAAATATTATGCATCTTATTGATTTAACCATTTACATAGTGTTCACACTTTCTCAGCAGTGTTTCACAGAGAACACTGAACCAATCTCATCTGTCCAAAACTAATAGACATTTGTGTTCAGCTTTAAAGAGACCCTATCACTTTACTAATTCAGGACAAAGTGACAGGATCTGTGTAAGTCCCACACTATACCCACCCTACGCTCACCTCTCCAATGATCCTCCCCATCTTCTTTCCTTCCATGGATGCCCCTACAAAAAAACTTGTACTTCTCCGCATGAGGAAGCTAGTGACCTCCTCTGATCAGATTCGTGTAAAGTCCACACATTGACAACCCTACACTCACCTCTCCAGTGCTCCCCCATCTCCTCTTCTTCTATGGCTGACCCTACCAAAAAACCTGAGCTTCTCAGCATGAGGGAACCAATGACCTCCTCTGATCAGATCCATGTAAAGCCCACGCATTGAGCATCCTACACTCATTTCTCCCGCATCTCCTCTTCTTCTATGGCTGCCCCTACAAAAAAATGTGCTTCTCAGCGAGAGGGAGCATATGGTCTCCTCTATTCAGATATTAGTTAAGCCCACATACTGACCACCCTACACTCATCTCTCCAATGCTCCCCCATCTCCTCTTCTTTCATGGCTGTCCCTACAGACAAAAACACAAAGCAAAATGTGCATGAAGGAGCATGTGCCCTCCTATGATGGTTCTTGGGCTTAGTGGCCATTTGCTAGGGGGTGTAGGGGTGATTTCACCACTCCATCTAAGCTTCAACAACAGTTCTGATAGGGAAGAGAAAGGCACAGAGTACTGGAGAGGTGAGCACAGGATGATGTAAATTTTCCATGAAAGTACAAGATGACAGGTTCTCTTTATAGCAGGTTCACACCTTTGTGCATGCCTCTACATAAAACACATTTTATAGATGAAAGGTCTAGATGTGAGGGAGTCCTTTTGCTGACCATATACAGTATAACACTGTTGTCAGTAGGTTGCCTTCATCCATTTGACTGCTTTGGCAATTAAAAGCAGGTTGAGGTTCTTCAGAAAAAAACACCTTGCATATCTGCTGCAAATTTCACACAGGTATTTTTTTTTTTTTTGTATTCAAATGCATCTCTAGCCAAAACTTTTTTTCTCTGTTGGATGTAGTGGGCAAGGAATAGACCACTGTGAGGTTTATATTGCTGTATGTGTCCCCACCTGGGAGGTTCACCCCTCTAACACTTCCAACGGGACAGAAAATCCAAACTTGTGCAGTTACCGCAGAAGTCTTTTATTAGGAATATCTGTTCAAGTTGGATAAATATAAAAAACCCTAAAAACAACAGAAAACTTTGGACCATAGATTAGGGTTGCCACCTCATCCCTTTAAAACCCAACTCATGTTAATTACACAGGTTCTGGGGCTGATTTATTTCAGATAAGGCACTGAGTTTAATCACCACCTTAATCAGCCACAGAACCTTTGTAATTGATATGTGTTTGGTTTTAAAGGGATAAGGTGGCAACTCTACCATAGATACACTATTAAGTTTAGTGTTCCTTTACTATAATGCCCTAAAAAGCTCAAACGTCTTGTTTTATACGGGAATATTAGGAAGCAGGTATTAGGTTTAATGTATTGCCTGTTAAATGCAAATTCTGATTGTTTTTTATCCATTACAGAACTTTTCACATCATCCTTTGCCTAACTGGATCAGCCGGAATGTCGAGATTGCTAGCTCTGAGATCCAGACTATTAAGATATACACTCTAGAGGAAAAACAAAGTCACAGGCAGTGTGTCACCTCTTTCCTATGTGTTTGTCATGCCATGCAGCCCTGCTCCGACCCCCCCAGCTTCCCTTCCACTCTGTGTGAATAAAGCCTTTCACTGCATTATCACAGCAAACAGGATGCTGCGTGGTCACAAAATAGCAAGAGAAGCGGTACAAGGGAACCCTATGGCCTGCCTGTTCTCACCAGGCAAATTAAGCTCCAGCCTCCCTCCCACCAGAGCCTATGGACTCTGACCCGGGCCAGAGGGGTCTGGAAAATGTCCTTAATTAACCATTTCAATCTGGGAAATCGGGAAATCCACATTCCACCAGCAGTGCCAGGGGACACTGATAGATACAAGTTATTCAGTAAACCTATAGGGTAACAGATTTATTTTAGATTAGCTATCCCTAATATAGGACACGTCTGCTAAATTGCAAATAGGACACTCACTATGTGGCTTCAGTGTAATACAGGACAGGTGCTTGCCACTATAAAAAATAAAGTTTCAAATGCTGCCAAGTATATGCAACGTCTTAAATGGTCACTCCACTTGAAACTGATATTATAGTTCTTTGTTAATGCTGGAATTTTAAAATCACGGTTTCTAAATTTTGGCAACTCTAATAGAGATAATTTGCATTTGAGTTTTTAGGTTTGCACACCTGCTATAGCTATTAGGAGGGGGTCCCAGTTTACTGGCTGGATTTTTTACAAATCTCATATGACTGAACAGGCACATCCATCAGCTGGTGGAACGCTGAGCACTCAAATATGGGCAGTTACGGAGCCATGAACTATGAACCATGAACCAACTATGAGCCATGAACCAGGCCACGTAATCTAACCATACCTAAAACATTGCTTGTGAAGACCCTACACAGAGAAACCCTAGGCAACATCAATTACTGGGATGCCTATACTATTCAGCAAACAATGAAAAATGTTCCTCCAGTAAAAAGGTCACTTTACCCAAAATAATATTTGAATTACAAGAGATTGCCAATCACTTCAAAAACAAGATGGATGCAATTTGTGAGGACATCTCCACTGTACAGATATCTTCCCCACTTAACAAAACCCGTCTAACAGCACATTTAATACTTTCCTCTTTTGGACCTGGCTACTACAAAAGAGGTTACCAAACTTTTCTCAGACACCCACCTAACCAATCGTCCCCTGGACCCTGTTCCCTTGCAACCATTAGGCTCCATGCACACTGGGTGTTTTAATAACGCTGGTAATGTTAGGTGTGTAAAGCCACGTTAAAAACTTGAGTGTTTTTTTTACCATTTTTGCTTAAAAAAAAGTTTATCATTAGAGCGTTTTTACAGCTAAAAAAACTCCTCTAGAAACCCACTAGTTCTGGGTTTTTTTTCTAGCCAAAAAACGCTGATTACAGTCTATGTCTGCATGGACACACAGGATAACATGCTGGGGAGCTTACTGACTGTACACAAAACGCCAAAAGCCAAAAACAGCCCCTGTAAAGACGTCCAGTGTGCATGAGGACTTGCACCCACCCTCTTCCTTTATCCTATACACTCTCACCCAAATCTTCAATCTCTCCCTCTCTACTGGCATCTTCCGTTCCCCTCTAAAGTATGCACAGATCACTCCCATACTTAAAAAGCCCTCACTGGACCCCACCAGCCAGAACAACTTAAGACACATCTTCTTGCTCCTATGTACTGCTTAACTTTTAAAAAGCTTAGTTTACAACCATCTACCTCACTGAAAACAACCTTCTTAACCCCTTAGTCTGTTTTTTTATTGGTAAAACTGACTGCTAAAATCAGTGGCCACTACTCCATACTCTTACTACTAGATCTTTCTGCAGGCTTTGATACTACTGACCACCCACTCCTCCTCAATGAATGCCACTCTCCTGGCCTCCAAAATTCTACTTTTTGCTTGTTCTACTATCTATCATAGCATACCTTCAGTGTTACCTACAGCTCTGTTGCTTCTTCTCCACTTCCTCTTTCTGTAGTGCCCCCCAAGGCTCTGTTCTTAGACCCCTTCCCCACTCTATCCACAACCCCTCTCTCGGTCACTTGATAACCTCCCACGGCTTCCAATACCATCTCTAGGCCGATGACATCCAAATCTATCTTTCTACTCCTCACCACACTCCATTGTCTCCTCTTGTATTACTAACTTACTGACATATTAGAAAGGAGGTCACAGCACTTCATCAAAATAAATCTTTTAAAAACCAAGCTTGGAGAATAACCCCTCCCCCCCCCCCCCCGCCTGTGCCCTTCTCCCTGTCTTTTCAATAAATATCAATAATTCAGCTATCTGTCCATCCCCTCGTGTCAATTGTAATCCTAGACTCTGACCTGTCCTTTCAACCCCAGATTCAATCACTGTCAAAAACTTGTAGACTTCACCTTTGTAACATCTCTAATATGTGCCCCTTTTTAACTAAAAAGAACTACCAAGCTACTCATTTACTCCCTTAGTATTTCTCGCCATGACTATTTCAACTCCCTTCTCACAGACCTACCTCTACACATGCTATCCCCCTTTCAGTTTATCATGAATGCTGCTGCCAGACTCATTTACCCTACCACCCCCTCTGTCAATCCTTCCACTGGCTTCTGATTGGCCAGCAAATTAAATACAAAATATTAACAACAATATACAAAGCCATTCACAACTTTGCCCCGAGCTACATCACCCATCTTGTCTAAAAAAAAAAAAAAAAAAAAAAAATCACCCAAACTGTCCTCTCTGCTCTTCCTAAGAGCTCCTGCTCTCTAGTCTCCTTCTCCAATGCTCATCTCCAGAGCCTCTCCCATCCTCTGGAACTCTCTACCTCAATCTGGCTATCTCCAACTCTGTCCACCTTTAGGTGATCCCTGAAACCTCATCTCTTCAGGGAATCATTTCCACCTAACAACTGAGCTTTTAATTCTTCCATAAGCTCATCCCTCTTAGTTATTACCTTTTTTACCACTTGCTCCACCCTATTAAATTGTAAGCTCTTATGAGCAGGGTACTGTTGACCATTCTTGTATTGTACCTGTACTGTCTTCCCATATAAGCACTGTGCAAACTGTTGGTGCTATACAAATCCTGTATAATAATAATAAGTGGAACCTGCTTAGTGGAGTTGGCCCCTGGCTTTTATTTTTTAAACCTCAGTTTTATTGAGTATAAAAGACATACAAGTATATCGAACAGTTTTCATAACCAGGGTCCATAACCAGGATATCATACAGGAACACAGAGGATGAAGTATGGACTAACGGTCAGAGTATACTTGACAAATAGTCATACTTGACAATAGTCAAGCAACCAAATGTATTGCAAAGATACAATTATTGGTTTGAGAAACAAAGCGAAGAATTAATTAAAAACAGTAAACAAAGGAACAAGAAAACCTATTTACCATATGTGCTGTATCAATATAGTAAATAGTATAGTAATAAAGTACAACGTGCAAAAAAAAAAATGTAGTATGTCACGTGGTTTTGTTATAAATCAAAAAGGTGCAGTAAATGTGGGCATAGGGGAGTCCTAATGCCCCGTACACACGATAAGAATGTTGGATGAAGGATCGCTTTTTTTTTGCACACTAGTCTCCGTATTGAAAATGAAAAGGGTACGAAACTTACAAAAATTCTCGTACGAAAGATACATTTTTTAAAAGTGAAATAATGTATTGTATTGTATTTGCAGACAACTAATGCACTGATTAAATGAAAATCGTACAATCTGGTATCATACGAGAAACATCTTCACGCTTGTCCCTTCAGATATTGTCGCATGAATTGTCATGATTGCTCTCGAAAGCTGTGAACGAACAAATTATTGGACAATTGGTCCTTCTATGATTTTCTTATCCTAAATGGAAGGGGGTCTGCTTTGCTGGGGGAGAGGTTTATTGGAAGGCTGGAGGAGTATTTAAACTAGGATCGAGGGGGGATGGAGAATTAGATTATAATGGGGTAGACAGATCAGACAGGGGTCAGTACTTATTGGTGGGTGGAATGGGGAAAGATGGGGGAGAAGGCTATGGCAGATGATAAGAAGGTTCCCATGTTACAAACAACCAGTGGAATTGGTACCATTTGTATGAATATAAAAAATATGCAAAATACATGTGCACAAGGTGTCAATGAATTAAAATGTTTGTTCACCAATGCCAGAAGTCTGCCAAGCAAAATAGGTGAGTTGGAAGCTTTGGTGCATAAAGAGAACTATGATTAAATTGGTATTGCTGAATCTTGGCTTCATTCTTCACATGACTGTGCCATTAATATTCCTGGCTATGTTCTCTTTCAGAGAGACAGGGTAAATAGGAAAGGTGGTGGTGTCTGTCTCTATGTGAGAAATGATCTCAGAGTGAGTGTGAAAGAGGACCTAGTTGATGGAGTGTGTGATGAGTCTGAAATATTATGGGTGTAACTGCACATGGGGGTGCGTACTACACAGGTAATCATTGGAGTTTGTTATAGGCCTCCCAGTGTTAATGAGGAGGTGGAAACTCAGCTCCTTGCACAGATCGGAAGGGCTGCAAGGGCTGGGACAGTGATAATAATGGGGGATTTTAACTACCCGGAAATTGACTGGAGTAATGGTACTGCAGGAACAGTTAAAGGGCAAAAATGTTTAAACCTACTATTGGACAATTTTATGGTACAGTTCATAGAGGCCCCAACTAGGAAAGATGCTCTGCTGGACTTGGTAATCTCAAACCATGCAGAGCTTATTACGAATGTCCATATAAAAGAACATCTGGGTAGCAGTGACCATAAGATGATTTCATTTATTGTTAGCTGTAAACAGCAAGCACATACAGGAAAAATAAAAAACGCTCAATTTTAAGAGAGCTAATTTTCCAAGGCTGAAAGCTGCTCTCTAAGACTTAGACTGGGAGGGAATATTGGCATCAATGAACATAACACAGAAATGGGAGTGCTTCAAAAAGACTATGTGAACACACTGCAAAATGTATTTCCATGGGCAACAAGTTTAAAAGGCTAAAAATCAAACCTATGTGGCTTACGGCCAAAGTTAAAAAAGCCATAGATAATAAGAAAAGAGCCTCTATTAACTATAAAAATGAAGGAAAGCTATCATCGTTTAAACAAAGAATGTACCAGAATATGCAAAAAGGAAATAAAGGTCGCAAAAAATGAAAACGAACGACAGATTGCAAAAGATAGCAGGACCAACCCCCAAAAATATATTAATAGTAAAAAGGTCAGATCCAAGCATGTAGGTCCTTTACAAAATGGTCTAGAGTGGGTGACTGGGGACAAAGAGAAGGCAAATTTATTAAATACCTTCTTCAGCTCTGTGTATATAAAAGGAGCATGGGGGAGCTCTTGTCTATAATGGGCATGGTATTGACACAGCTCCAGATGATCCACATTGGCTCACAATTGATATGGTTCAAAAATATGTAGACAGAATAAAGGTGAATAAAGCACCTGGACCGGTTGGCATACACCCACAGATCAACCAAGGGTCCTTAAAGAATTGAGCTCTGTCATTTCAAAGCCATTGTTTCTCATTTTTAGGGACTCTTTAATGACTGGCATAGTACCACTGGATTGGCGTAAGGCCAATGTGGTGCCAATATTTAATAAGGGGTCAAAATCTTTACCAAGTAATTATGGGCCTGTTAGTTTAACTTCTATAGTTGGGAAGATACTGGAGAGTTTAATAAAAGACCGCATAGATGAGTTCTTACTGGAAAAAAATATTTTCAGCAACAGACAGCATGGATCCATGAAAGACAGTCATGTCTTTGTCATAGAAATCTGATTTCTTTTTATGCAGAGGTGAGCAAAAACCTTGGACAGAGGGGTGGCGGTGGACGTGGTATACTTGAATTTAGCTAATGTGTAAGGTAAAGTCTACGGGCTTGGAAAAATCTGTATGTAAATGGATAGAAAACTTGCTAAAAGATTGTATTCAGAGAGTAGTGGTTAATGGATTCATACTCTGAAAGGTCTTGGGTTGTCAGTGGTGTACCCCAAGGTTCAGTGTTGGGACCCTTACATTTTAAAATATTTATAAACAATATAGGGTCTGGGATTAAAAATCCCATTTCAGTCTTTGCAGATGACACCAAGCTGTGCAGTGGAATAACGTCCTTACAAGATGTCTTCAACTTACAAGCCAACCTCAATGCACTGTTTAATTGGGCAACTATGTGGCAAATGAGGTTTAATGTTGATAAATGTAAGGTTTGCACTTGGGGGATAAGAATATGTATGCATAATACATACTAGGGGGGTACAACTGGGGGAATCAATGGTGGAGAAGGATCTGGGAGTTCCGGTAGATCACAAGCTTAATAATGGCATGCAATGCCAAGCTGCAGTTTCTAAAGCGAGCAAAATCCTCTCTTGTATTAAAAGAGGTATAGACTCCAGAGAGAGAGATATCATTTTACCCCTGTACAAATCATTAGTAAGACCTCATCTGGAATATGCAGTTCAGTTTTGGGCACCAATTCACAAAAAGAACATTGGGGAACAGGAGAAAGTACAGAGAAGGGCAACCAAACTGATAAGAGGCATGGAGGAGCTCAGCTATGAGGAAAGATTAGAGGAACTGAATTTATTCTCTCTTGAGAAGAGGAGATTAAGGGGGGATATGATCAACATGTATAAATACATCAGTGGTTCATATAGTGGACTTGGTGTAGAGGTCATCACAGAGGACAAGGGGGCACTCTTTACATCTGGAGGAAAAGAAATGTAATCTCCAAACACCAAAAGGTTTCTTCACAGTGAGAGCTGTGAAAATGCAGAATAGACTCCCTAAAGAGTTGGTTTTGGCCAGCTCCATGGATTGCTTTAAAAAGGCCTGGATTCTTCCTGAGATTCACAGAATACACCTGGATACTAACATTTATAGATAAAGTTGATCCAGGGAATATCTGATTGCCTCTCGGGGGATCAGGAATTTTTTCCCCTGCAGGAGTAAATTGAGTCATGCTTTGCTGGGTTTTTTTTTGCTTTATAGGAGGCAGTGCTGGAATCAGGGAACACACCAACCTGATATTTCAAAGGTTCAGTTTCAGGTTTGCTCACAAGATGAGGATCCTAGGAACCCTAGAGGTTTACAGAGTAAGTCAGTCAGATGCATAGGTGACTTATCCGACTTTTATGCAAGATTAACTAGTTGCCGACCGCAGATAGCCGAATGACGGCTGCATTGCGGCCGGCCAGTTCTGAGTGGACGTCATATGATGTCCTCCCAGAACGCGCTCTCCTGCACACCCCAGGGGGCGCGCACCCGGCGATCTCCGTGACCGCTGTGTCCTACGGACACAGCTGATCACGTGATGTGGTAAAAGGCCAATCACAGCAGCCTTTTACCACGTGATCAGCGGTGTCCAATGACACGCTGATCAGAGGGAAATGCAAGTGCCGGTTCTCGGCTGCACTTACCTCACGCTGTCAGATCGTGAGGAAAGTACTGCCGAGAACCGGCAGGTGTCAGAGCGGGGATCGGCACCGATCATCAGGGCACTGATGATCAGTGCCCTGATGATCGGTGCCCAGCAGTGCCACCCGCAAGTTCCGCCCACCTGTGCCCAGCAGTGCGCCCACTAGCTCCGCCCACCTGTGCCCAGCAGATCACCCACCTGTGCCCAGCAGTGCACCCACCTGTGCCACTCTGCAGTGTCACACACCTGTGCCCAGAAGTGCCACCTACATGTGCCCAGCAGTGCCGCCCACCCACCTGTGCCCACCCACCAGTGCTGCCCACCAGTGCCACCCACCAGTGCAGCCCCGCAGTGCTGCCAGTCAGTGCCCAGGGGTTATGCCAGTCAGTGCCCAGCAGTGATGCCAGTCAGTGCCGTCTATCAGTACCCATCATCAGTGTCACCTATCAGTGCCGCCTATCAGTGCTGCATATTAGTGCCGCCTATCCGTGACACCTCATTAGTGCTGTCTATCAGTGCCGCCTATCCGTGCCACCTCATTAGTACTGCCTATCAGTGCCCATCAGTGCCGCCTATCAGTGCCCATCAGTGCTGCCTCATCAACGCAAATCAGTGAAGGAGAAAAAATACCTGTTTGAAAAATTTTATAATAGAAACAAAGAAACTTTTTTTTTTTTCAAATTTTTTGCACTTTTTTTATTTATAGCGCAAAAAGTAAAGCGCCCAGTGGCGAATAAATACCACCAAAATAAAGCTCTATTTGTGAGAAAAAAATGATCAAAATTTCATATGGGTACAATGTTGCATGACCGCGCAATTGTCAATCAAAGTGCATCAGCGCTGAAAGCTGAAAATTGGCCTGGTAAATAAGGGGGTATAAGTGCCTGGTAGGCAAGTGGTTAAGGTTGCCTATAGACATTTGACAATGCTCACCAGAGTCCTAAATAGTATTATAATAATTTTGAAAAAAGATCTTTCACAGGAAATGCTCCTAGACAGTACTGAGTTTCTCTGATAAAAAGAAAAAAAAGTTGTGTAAAAACACAGAGTATTAGATAATGTAAAATGAAAGCAATGCTTTCCGTAGATCATGTGTACAATATGTGATAGTTTGATGATCCTAGGATAAACATACAAAAATGGCTAGTGTGGGAATCAGCTAAATGCTATATGACCACACTAGTTTTCAGAAAAACACCAAGGAGGAAGGAAGAAACAGAATGAGGTCATGTAGTTTCGGAAACACTGCTACTTCATCTTTGGATTCTGTGGTTTATGTGGAGCTTAAAGGGGACCTGTCAAATGGGTCAATGATGGACAATTATGTACAAAGTGGAATCACCAGGCAAAAGCAGGCACAATGCCTTTCTGACTCCAATCTGCAGCTTAGCCCAATCTTCAAACCTCACAGGGTAATTATGAGCCCTTAGTGACCAATTGTGAAGTTTCTACTTTGCTCGGGTAGATATGGAGATATACTTGAGCACTAAATTGGAGAAAACTGGTAATTTTATACTGAACATTTCCTAGGTTTTCTTCCTCTTGAAAAACAATGGAAAAACATTTTCTTAATGTGAGTGCCACCTGATATATTTGATTTATACAATCAAGAAATCATAGCAACAGAGAAGCGTGACAGCAGAATAAAGACCAAAGGCTCAATTTACTAGAAGATATTGCATCCGATATTTGAGTCATGTATCCAAATATCGGATGAGGTATGGAAAAGCAGCTGCAGGGGGAGCTTGAGGAGAGGTGTTAAAGATGGCCATGAACAGATCTCCTTCTTCAAGACCCTTGAGTCT